>NW_025533906.1:0-210000 GCF_020615455.1 Coregonus clupeaformis | reverse complement strand
CTTCCCCTAACCCTTTAACTTAACTCCTAAACTTAACCCTAATCTTAACCATACCCCTAACCTTAACCCCTAGCCTAGCTAACATTAGCCAGCTAGCTAACGTTAACCTCCTAGGCACCTAGCTAGAATTCGTAACATACTGTATCATACGTTTTGCAAATTCATAACATATAGTAAGTTTTGCTAAATTGTAACATATTGTACATTTAGCAAATTTATAACATATAATACGAATTGTAATTCGTAACATATCATACAAAATGTGTGCCTCGGATCTACGAACAGAATAATACTAAATGCTCCTCTATCATCTGAGGAAATTAACAGTAAACAATGCAGTGAGTGACTTCCCCAAACAATGCCTGCATCAGCAACACGTCCTTAGCTTTCCACTGAATAAACACCCACCTAATTGTTTCAGGAGGAAATAGGCAGAATCCCTGTTTATTAAAAACCCCTCTTAATCTTAAGAAGAACACACATGGCTTTGAGATACAGACTGACAAATTAATTACCGGCTAATTCTCACTTCTCTCTCCACTTGTTTGAAACAGGACAATATAGCTTTTTTTGTTCTCGTTCTGTCATACTCCTCATCCTTACATTTGTTTATTTCCCTCTTTTGGCTGATGGATAAAAAATGTATTTATTCATTTATTTGGCGCTCAAGCTTTTCCCTGCTACCCCCAGAACATCTGCTCTTCAACACACAGAGAACCGTTCAAACAAGGAAGTATGATTTGAATGCAAATCACTCATTCAATCACATTGAGATTATTATGAGTGTTACAAATTTAAAAACAATATTATTAATACACAGTGTTGAATTAAGTGAAAACACTTATTTTTTTATTTTTTTATTTGTCAGGGATCATGTACTAGCTAGATTTTCATCTGTAGTCCCTGGGTTGGATTAGTGTTGAATTAAACTATAATAATTCGCACAAGGAAGAGGTCAGCATTGTTTCAAGCTACTTAGTAGGTAGCTAGTATTAGTCATATACCATTGCAGATATTCCTCTGTCTTTCCTTAAAATATCTAAATGTCACTTCTGATACTGAGAAGCGTTCAACACTAGTGAAACTCATAAATTCTCAGTAGTGAAGTTTTAGAAGACTATGAGTAGTTTCTACTCCAAAGGATCAGGGTTGTGCCTTCTTTCTCTGGACTCTCCTGTTGTTGCAGTGCTGCAGTAAACACAACACAGTCGGCGAGCCTGGAGGAGCAGGGCTAGCCTAGCGGAGAGGTTTGCTTTGGGCTGGCCAGCCCAGTGGGCCTGGCGTCGGGCTCTGTCTGATGATGGCGGTGGAGGGGTCGCAGAGGAGCCCCGGCACAAATGAAAGGTTAAGTAATGGAGGCAGGCGAGCTTGTCATCACATTAGCCTGGACTCCCTGTAATTGTGAGGATGCTGCTGTCAGCCCCCGTCACCGTGCAGAGCAGAGCCAGAACTCCGGATAAAGTGCTCTTCCGACTGGAGATAATTGAAAATCCAAAAAGACTTGGGCTAATTTGATTATGCCGGGCAATAGCTGAATTGTTCCCATTTTAAAGGGATTTGATTATGACATGCAGTCAAATTGGTGCCGAAACTGCAGGAGCTATCCCTTCTGATGAGGGGCTAATGCTAGAGGGGAGGAGTGGTCCCTGTGTGTGTGTGTGTGTGTGTGTGTGTGTGTGTGTGTGTGTACTTTGTGTGTCAGCCTACCAAGTTCCTAACCTACTACTGACTCCCTTAACCTGTCCTAATGATGTACAGTAACTTCATGTGGAGATGGGATGATAGACAGTCATTCTCTAATCACCTAAATAAGTTCTAACTGTTTACACATTGTGTAAAGTATCAACACAGTCTCTCTATGTGCAGTTGAGGGTTCACAGCTGTATGTTTCTCCCAAGGACAATACAAAGTGCCACTTCATCACTGTTGGACTTTCACTCTGCCCATTGTTTTAAATATCAGCTGGGTCCTTTAGAAGCCTGCCATAAAGCCCAGACACCAGACATCTGTAATATATGCTCCGTCATGCAGCCCTCCATAGAGGCCTCACACGCTACCTATCCCACAGCCTTTGGGCTGTACATTTGTATGAAGGATTAAGAATCCTTTGTCATTCAAGGCATTGACATTTGAGTGAGCATTAGTGAAATTATAACTGTAGATGGATGATATCCAACCTCACTTTGTCTCTTTGTGATGAGCACGCAACACTGTGCAGCCACAGGGTGAGGACAGGAGGGAGCAGTCTTGTGCCTGTCTGTGTGTGTGTGTCCGACTGTATGAATGTGTGTGTGTGACTGTGTATGCATGTGCCCGACTGCATGCATGTGTGTGTGTGTGTGCATGCGCATGTGTGTGTGTGTGTTTGGATGTGTTCGAGAGTGCATGTGTGTGAGTTTGTCCCTTTTGTATCTTGGTGAGCAGCACCCTTAGTTCTGCTTGGATGGAGGTATGAAGATTCACAGTGGGGAACAAGTGTTCTTTGTAAGGCAGGCTTTACCCAGTGAAGTGTCCCCATTTGAGACAGGGCACCCGGCTTATCCCCCAAAGCACCTTTGACTGGGCCGGCTCTGCTCTGCTCCACTCCCAGCCTGCCCTGTGCACCCTGGCACAACCAGTGGGCATTCACACTGACCCTGGCACAGATGAGTCATACACACACACACACACACACTCACACACTCTATTAAACGACTTTGTTAGGTCATCCTCTCAGTTTAGGACCTTGTCTGTTTCTATACAGCATTGTTGAATACATAGCATACAAACTGTTGTTTTTGTGCATCATTTATACAGCATAGATGTTTGGAGCGTGTCTGTGAAGTCTGCCTTAGTGGCAAGAAATTGAAGTTGATTTATTTAAGTCTTTCTGGGTAACTTTCCTCTTTCGTTTTGGCTCTGAGAAACAGCAAGCGGGTGCCACTGTGGTGGGAGAGATTAAGTTAGCATTGATCGCTTTATTGGTGTGGTTGGGTTGTCTCTCGTCTGAAGACATTTGATGTAAGCACAAACATTTGTCTTGTCTCTCTTCTTGTCTCTATCTCATCCAAAGATCATTCCTTTTTTACATGCACAGTATAACGTGCAAAGGAACTGCAGAAATGAGCAGAAGTCTTGTCTTGATCTGGTTGTGCTCCTGATGTTGTCTGGGTAATGAAAGTGGACATAAGTCAGCTATTATCATTCTCATTGGAGCTGTTGCAAGCAATATTCCAATTTTAATCAACACCTAATTACATATAATAATGCACATGTTCCTAATTGGCAATTACTATGTAGTCTGGCCCAACCGGTATGGATTCAACATGTTTATTGGCAGCAGCTCTGCTGCATACTTTTGGATCTACCATCGATTATGAAAGTAAATCGCCAGGCACACATTACAGTTACTTTTTATGAGAACTCTGCAACATTATGCAACTCTTCTTTTTCAGTTTGATGCCCCTTTCTTTCTTTATTGTGCTGAGCTGGTGCTATCCCCCCTAGACCTCATTGTGGATACGTTTGAGTGCGTCAATACCATACTCTTTTGGCATCAGCCATCAATAGTCTGCCCATTAAAATGTGGAATTGCTTAACGCAACACAGCAAGATGCAATTCGCAGCATGGGGACAGGTATTTTCAAATAGATCAATGGCCTTTTATTGCCTTCTGAAACCATTGTCTGCAAGCAATTGGAAATCTTTTGGGGAGTATAGGAGGGCAGAAAGAGAGATGTGGAGAGAGACGAAGTGCCCCGACGCAGAGGCAAATTAATTACCCTTGTGAAGAATGCTTTTTGGGCCATTATCAAGTGACATTGCAAATGGTTGTTTGGCCCTCTCTAGGTAATGTAGCCTAAACAATGTCTGGCCCTGGCCATCATATGGATCATTAGCAGCTCACCGTGGGACTCTGGTCCTCTGGAGCTGCCCTCCTGGGGGCTGCTGGGGGCGCTGCATGGGCTGCCCTTGCCAAGGGATTGGAGGGAGGTAGGGGACGAAGGGGTGCCAGCCCACAGAGGGGGGAGAGAAAGGGGAACACCTGTCACTCATTAGGGGTGGCTGCTCCACTGTGGAATCCTCTGAACAGGAACAGTCCCCAACCACCACAGTCCCAACAGCAGCAGCTCCAGCACTAGTCAGCCATCAGAGCAATAGGAGAATGTACTGTGCATTCAGTACATTCAAAATATACTGTTAATACAAGTATGAAGTGCAAGTTGTAACTGTATGTGGACTGTTGGAACTGTGTATGGTGAGGTGAGGTGTACCTATCAGAATGGACATGGAGACACTGTGGTGATGAGGTGAGGTGTCCCTATCAGAATGGACATGGAGACACTGTGGTGATGAGGTGAGGTGTCCCTATCAGAATGGACATGGGGACACTGTGGTGATGAGGTGAGGTGTCCCTATCAGAATGGACATGGAGACACTGTGGTGATGAGGTGAGGTGTCCCTATCAGAATGGACATGGAGACACAGTGGTGATGAGGTGAGGTGTCCCTATCAGAATGGACATGGAGACACTGTGGTGGTGGGGTGAGGTGTCCCTTTCAGAATGGACATGGAGACACTGTGGTGGTGGGGTGAGTGTCCCTATCAGAATGGACATGGAGACACAGTGGTGATGAGGTGAGGTGTCCCTATCAGAATGGACATGGAGACACTGTGGTGATGAGGTGAGGTGTCCCTATCAGAATGGACATGGAGACACAGTGGTGATGAGGTGAGGTGTCCCTATCAGAATGGACATGGAGACACTGTGGTGGTGGGGTGAGGTGTCCCTATCAGAATGGACATGGAGACACAGTGGTGATTAGGTGAGGTGTCCCTATCAGAATGGACATGGAGACACTGTGGTGGTGGGGTGAGGTGTCCCTATCAGAATGGACATGGAGACACAGTGGTGATGAGGTGAGGTGTCCCTATCAGAATGGACATGGAGACACTGTGGTGATGAGGTGAGGTGTCCCTATCAGAATGGACATGGAGACACAGTGGTGATGAGGTGAGGTGTCCCTATCAGAATGGACATGGAGACACTGTGGTGGTGGGGTGAGGTGTCCCTATCAGAATGGACATGGAGACACTGTGGTGGTGGGGTGAGGTGTCCCTATCAGAATGTCAGACATGGATCTTTACAGACCTGCTGCTTCTCTTGACACTGACCAAGCTAATAATATGCCTTTGTCTGAATTCAATGTTCTACCTATATTGGTTCCACTAGTATAGAAGATAATAGAATGGGACAGTTTTATGTTCTTTCTTTATGAGGTTCATAGCAAAATATGAGAAAAGAAAGAAAACATTTAACTTAAACCGTTTGTCCAATTTACTTGTCAACAAACAGACAAACCATTTTATTTCCCTGCATGTTTTGAATGTACTGTGCATAGCACAAACAAAAATGCATTTTTCCACCTAAATGAAAAAACCCAAACAACAAATTGGCAAGGTGCTGATGGGTTTAATGTACAGAGACCCTGCATAATGCCCCGTGTCAAAAAAGCAAAGTGAAATTTCCTGTTAAATATGCAAAATCCTGCCTGTCTATTGAATGATAATGGCCCGGCACCTTGTCACAGGGTTGCTGACTCCGTTGGCTGGCCATCAAAGGCCTGTTGACTAACTTTGAAAAGACCTTGTGTTTCCTGACTCTGGGCTTTCCAAGATTGGACAAATGCAGCAAAAGAGGGGCGTGCGAGGGAGCGAGGTAGCGGAGCACCAGTCACGGAAACCCAGAGACGCCGGAGGGACGGTCGCCTTTGAAGAGATAAAGACCCTTCTCTTTCTGCTAGACAGCCATCCCCTGAATATGGACTGACTGGCAGTATGCTGTCATGGGTTCATGTTTATAAAATGGCTGTGTTGTTTGTGTACAGCACACCTCAGGGGTCACATTGCTACTGGAGTTAAAGTCTTGAATGTTTTCCTGGAAGGTCCTGAATATCCGTCCAAGCTATAGCAGCACAGCAGCTGTATGCTAGATGTTTGTTCCACTGTGCACCACCGCAGCACTTAGTGCAATTTAGCATAATCCTCAGTCTCACTGGGCCAGACCATTACATTAAAAAAATAAAAAATACACTACCGTTCAAAATTTTGGGGTCACTTAGAAATGCCTTGTTTTCGAAAGAAAAGCAATTTTATTGTCCATTAAAATAACATAAAATTTATCATAAATACAGTGTAGACATTGTTAATGTTGTAAATGGCTATTGTAGCTGGAAACGGCAGATTTTTTATGGAATATCTACATAAGCGTACAGAGGCCCATTATCAGCAACCATCAGTCCTGTGTTCCAATGGCACGTTGTGTTTGCTAATCCAAGTTTATCATTTTAAAAGGCTAATTGATCATTAGAAAACCCTTTTGCAGTTATGTTAGTACAGCTGAAAACTGTTGTGTTGATTAAAGAAGCAATAAAACTGGCCTTCTTGAGACTAGTTGAGTATCTGGAGCATCAGCAATTGTGGGTTCGATTACAGGCTCAAAATGGCCAGAAACAAGTAACTTTCTTCTGAAACTCGTCAGTCTATTCTTGTTCTGAGAAATTAAGGCTATTCCACGCGAGAAATTGCCAAGAAACTGAAGATCTCGTACACAACGCTGTGTACTACTCCCTTCACAGAACAGCGCAAACTGGCTCTAACCAGAATAGAAAGAGGAGTGGGAGGCCTCGGTGCACAACTGAGCAAGAGGACAAATACATTAGAGTGTCTAGTTTGAGAAACAGACACCTCACAGGTCCTCAACTGGCAGCTTCATTAAATAGTAACTGCAAAACACCAGTCTCAACGTCAACAGTGAAGAGGCGACTCTGGGATGCTGACCTTCTAGGCAGAGTTGCAAAGAGAAAGCCATATCTCAGACTGGCCAATAAAAAGAAAAGATTAAGATGGGCAAAAGAACACAGACTCTGGACAGAGGAAGATTGGAAAAAAAGTGTTATGGACAGACGAATCAAAGTTTGAGGTGTTCAGATCACAAAGAAGAACATTTGTGAGACGCAGACCAAATGTAAAGATGCTGGAGGAGTGCTTGATGCCATCTGTCAAGCATGGTGGAGGCAATGTGATGGTCTGGGGGTGCTTTGGTGGTGGTAAAGTGGGAGATTTGTACAGGGTAAAAGGGATCTTGAAGAAGGAAGGCTATCACTCCATTTTGCAACTCCATGCCATACCCTGTGGACGGCGCTTGATTGGAGCCAATTTCCTCCTACAACAGGACAATGACCCAAAGCACAGCTCCAAACTATGCAAGAACTATTTAGGGAAGAAGCAGTCAGCTGGTATTCTGTCTATAATGGAGTGGCCAGCACAGTCACCGGATCTCAACCCTATTGAGCTGTTGTGGGAAGTAAGAAGTGCCCATCAAGCCAATCCACTTGTGGGAGGTGCTTCAGGAAGCATTGGGTGAAATCTCTTCAGATTACCTCAACAAATTGAGAACTAGAATGCCAAAGGTCTGCAAGGCTGTAATTGCTGCAAATGGAGTATTCTTTGACGAAAGCAAAGTTTGAAGGACACAATTATTATTTCAATTAAAAATAATTATTTCTAACCTTGTCAATGACTACATTTCCTATGCATTTTGCTATATTTCCTATTCAAACTCATTTCATGTATGTTTTCATGGAAAACAAGGACATTTCTAAGTGACCCCAAACTTTTGAACGGTAGTGTATATTATTGTCACATACACCAGATACGTAGGTGCAGTGAAATGTGTTGTTTTTACAGGGTAAGCCATAGTTGTACGGCGCCCCTGGAGCAATTATGTTTAAGTGCCTTGCTCAAGGGTACAGCGACAGATTTTTCACTTTGTCAGCTCGGGTATTCAAACCATTGACTTTTCGGTTATTAGCCCAACACTCTAACCGCTAGGGTACCTGCTGCCCTAATCCTGATTTGGCAGAGCATGTTCCAACCAATGCAAAGTCAGTCTGCAAGTAAGCATTTCACTGTAATGTCTGCACCTGTTGTATTCGGCGCATGTGACCAATAAAATTTGATTTGATTTGATTTGATTTGATCCTGCATAATGTGTCATGCAGACCAATAAAATTTGATTTGATTTGATTTGATTTGATCCTGCATAATGTGTCATGCAGCAGTTATGTCACATGTATTAGCTGCACTCGTCATGAAAAATGTGTGGCACTCTCTGTAATCAATGCCGGAGCAATGTGAATTCATCAGGCCATTATTCTATTACGCTAATCATCTGGAGAAGCCGAGACAAACTACCAGCTCCACTCATGGCATTGATCATGTGTAGGTATTCTATTAAACCTAATAATACACTTTCTTTTGGCTAAATCACCCCTGCACATTCCAATACCAAATGACTTCTGTTCATTCTATTAAAGTGGAACTACTCTCAATTATGTATCATAGTCCTATTTTCTGATCCTAATGAAGATGAAACACTTTCATTTTCCCACTTAATTATTCATATTTAACAAAGGTGCTGCGCCATCACACTCCGAAGGAGGCCTCCTCCTCTCCCAGCACTCCTTTTCGAGATCTCTTTCTTCTTCTTCTTCTGTTCCGTCCTTTGATGAAGAATGTGTTTTATGTTGACACAGTTTTATTTGAATGGGTTTATTTGGTATTAATATGTCTCATGGCTGGTTGGAGTGCTGTGTGCCAAGGACAGTTAATTGAAGGTGAGTTGATAATGACCCAGCTGTCTGTGTGTTGTGGCCTCTCTCTCTCTATCTCTCTCTCTCTCTCTCTCTCTCTCTCTCTCTCTCTCTCTCTCTCTCTCTCTCTCTCTCTCTCTCTCTCTCTCTGTCTACCGTGTGTTCTCTGATAAGTAATTCACCTGTTTGGCCTGGCAGCGATGTGTGTGTATGTGAACCCTTGGATGCTGGCTCCCCCAGGCAGCCTGTGTGTAGTCCTCTGCCACAGCCACACCTCTTTACACCAGACTTTGGTTCAGTTCACTCAGAACGGCCATGTCAGCAGCCCTCTCCCCTGACTGCCTAACACCAAACCCAGTGTCCAGAAATGCCCCCTACCTAAGTGATGCTACATACCTCTCCACCTCCCCTCTCTTCCTCTGCTCCTATGACCCCACCCTTCTCTCTCTCTCTCTCTCTCTCTCTCTCTCTCTCTCTCTCTCTCTCTCTCTCTCTCTCTCTGTCTCCCTCCCTCTCTCTCTCTCTCTCTCTCTCTCCCTCCCTCCGTTATGTTGTGATTCATTAACATGTCTGAAGTGGACATGGTGGCGTGGACTGGAGGAGCGTCATCTGAATCAATGCCCCTCGCCTCCCAATCTGCCCTTTATCATGTTAATATGATTTCCATTGATGAAACACTTTTTCAAAATGGCATCCCTCTATAGTTTTACATATTGGCTTTTTAATTCAAGGCCCTCAGTGCTGCATCACTCTTGTTGAGAGAGAGGGAGAGAGCGAGAGAGAGCGAGAGAGAGAGAGAGAGAGAGAGAGAGAGAGAGAGAGAGAGAGAGAGAGAGAGAGAGAGAGAGAGACAGGGTGAAAATGAGACGGATGTTGCTTCACTGAGAAATTGACTGCGGGGCTGTTTTTCTGTGCGTGAGGCTGTGTGTGTGTGTGCTTGTGTGAGGGTGTGCACGCATGCTGCGTATGTGTGATGCATGAGGGACAGTGTTTCTCCAGCTCTGTCGCTGATGGAGTGTGTTATGTCGTTAGGCCCAGCTCAGAGCAGAGCAGAAGTCCATCTGAACAACAGAGTGGCAGTATGTCTGCCTCTATAGGGCCAGTGGAGTAGCCTTACTAGTGCTAGTTAAACTCTTCTCATGGAGAGTAGTGTGTGCCTTGGCTGGCCTGTCACTCTCTCTTTCACAGCTAGCTAATGTCCTCACCGCCAGAACACTTTCAACTCCACTAGCCGGTGTTGCTACAAGTGTTAACAGTTTGTCTCAACAGTGAAGTTGCAGGAACAGTGTACCACAGTAATGCGTTTTAGCACTTAGATTTACAGACTTCTAAGCATTCTTACAGAGAAGTATATGTGTTTGGCTTACTGGAATTCATTTAACTCCAGGGGCCCTGTTGAAGAAAGCGGCAAAGAAGCATATTTAAACTGTTATCCCCAAAATGTTGTTTTATGGATCAAATTAATCCAAAAAAGCATTTGTATAGTGCAACACATATTTTATTGTGGCCTAACTGGAAACCGCCAGTACTGATTTTGGTAAGGCCCTAGACAGAGTTTTAGATCTCACCACCTCAGAAATGATCAATGTCTATGTCCGTTACGAAAAATAACTACATCATTATTCTGATCGGATTATGACTCCTATGAGCTCATAAACCATATACAGTATTTAGAGGGTTATGAAAATCATTACTTTCTACCTTCAGGTGATTACCAGTTTCCATAACAACCCTTAATGAACACTCAGCCAATCACCTGATGCCAACCTGATTAGCTGCTATCGATTCATGTGCATCATCTCAGTCATTCTACAGCCATAACCACATAGAAGTACGTTTTAGGCTGTCGTTATGGAGTTGACACCAGGGCATCATTAAGGAGTTGACACCAGTTACTGTATATATATTGTCTTAGCTCTTGGTATTGACTCAGAGCTTGGAGGGACTCTCCATCATACATCTCTAGTATCTCAACAGAGAGCTGTGTAGGTCTGTGTTGAGCTCACTGATTAAGCAATGGCTCTTCCCTCTGTTGCAAACGACAAGCTGCCAGGGACTTTGGTTTTAAATTGTGCAATTAGTGATCTGGCATGCTTTGCTTGGCTTCAGCAAGACTCAAATCCCAGGCCAGCTCCTCACTGATGCACAGTCGACAACAAATACTCCAGGAGCATTTTTCAGACAAATTTATCAGAGCCCAGGCTTTCAACTCGCTTTCTGGCTACACTAACCTCGCTCAAATGCTTCGATATTTACCATTTTACAGTTGGGTAAACAGTAGTGATTGAGGTTATGGTATCTGGTGCTGGAATCTGGTGCTGGAATGATATTTTACATTCAAAACAGCAAATCTCCAGCTACAAGGTGAAAGTAATCATTATGAAGTTGGTGCACCAGGCCTAGTCTGTGAATATCATGCCAGATAGAGACCGCAAGTATCAGAGAAATGCAGGATGTTACAGATTACATATCGTATGCAGAACATTCTATGCATAATGTCGTCAACAAAAGAGTATGAAATTAATGGAGGATGTCACATAGGTTGTGAAGCTACATACCGGATCAGTTCCCCCTTGATCATGTTCCTCCTCCAAAATTGGACTCTAATTACATACAATTGTTGTGAAGGTCGGCATTATATAAATAACCTAACCTTAAATAACATTAAGAGAGTCTTAGATAATAGCCTTAATATTTAATTTCCCCTTTGAAGTCATTGCCGGGAACATTAGAATTTCAAGAAGAATTTGGGAGAACTTGTTCTCACACAAATATTATTTTGACATGTATTTTTAATCACTGACTTGTTTGAGTGGAATCTTGGCAGCCTTCTAAACTGCTTTACAGTACATTTTTCATTGTTTACCACTGTTGAATTTGCAGTGGTAATTAACCATTACAAATTAGATGCAATTCTCTGCTATTCATTAGGGACAAAACAACAGTATTTTTCTCTAACTCGTTTGAGAGGAGCTGATATATTCTCTTCTACATGTATACTATGCTATAGGCTGCAAACCAGTGATATTCAAACTTTTTTGCAAGAATTTCTCACGACCCCACCCCACGCCAAATCTAATGATAAAACCATAAAATATTTTTACATCAACAAATAACCTTCAATTCATTACATGTTAATCTCTTATCAAAATGAAAAGAAACCAATAAAAACATTTACTCTATAAAATTGTATTTTTCGAAATTATCGTTCTCAATAAACATTTGTATATTTTCCCATTAAATAATGGGTTTTTTTGGGTGACCCCACTGCAGTTCCCCAGCGACCCCGACTTTGAATACCACTGCTGTAAAGGGATCTAGAGAGCTAGACGTACAGCACATGTACCACAGACATTAAATGAGAGAACTGATAGACAAAAATTATTCTCTGAAAACATGACTGCTATGTATGTAGCCTAGACATAAAGATATCAACACAGGATTTTAAATGGCATCTGATAAAAAAAAATGTACAATATGAGATTTTGTTAGATAAACGTGTATCAAAAATGGAGTCATCCAACATCACAACCAAAGTTTTGACAATGTCCTTGTATTCTTTTCACACATCCAGTATCAGACTCCTTCCCCTTGTCCTCAGCCATGTGTAGTCCAATCTATGATGTAATGTCCAGAGTGGGGCTACTGGGGTTTTGGGTTGTAGTAATGCAGTGAGGAGGGAGCCCAGTGTGTTTGGACCGCTCAGCCCTGCTCCGTTCCCCTGCTCTACTCCCAAAGCAAACATAGCAATTACAGCCACTGTCAGTCAGTGTCAGACACAGCATCGGTGATCAATTGTGACCGCTGGACCCTGGATATTAGACGTGTATGTATGATAGTACATGTAGGGGAGGTAAATCCTCCCCCAGCTAGCTCTACAAAGACTGCTGTTCTATCCTCTCCTCTCCTCTCCTCCCATCCCCTCCCCTCCTAGATCCAAAGGGGATCCATTTTGTGGGCTGCTTTTTCCCAAGCAACATGGGCGAGTTAGGTCTACGCCACTCAAAAGCGCAACCTTGTCTCCATCACCAGATAAACAAACTGCTCAATGTTTTGCTTCCACCGTTCCTTTAAAATATCTACCTATTGTCATTCATGGTGCAAAACCTCTTTAGCAAAAAACACCACGGCTGTAGTCTCCCAGTATCACAGCAATACATTTGCATCTCTGGCGTATCTTTATACTGATCTCCCTCAGTGGTAGCGACTCTCTCACCCCCCACTGAATAGAATGAGATCCATAACATCCATACATTCACACACAGTCTGGAGGGAGAGAGAGAGAAGAGAGGCTGTGGGTTTGTCTCAATCCCCAGCCTGGAGTATACAGTGTAAGTTAACAGCCATACACACTGACCTCAGAGCTGTTGTTTAATCATCAGGGCATTTTAATGGCTTGTCAGAGTAATGAAATATGGTTGGAGGCTACCTGGTGCAAACATTACTATAAATCCCTCTCACACAAGCTGACGCGGGGCTTAATGGTTATAAATCATCACTTTAGGGAGAGAAAAATGACAGCTATTAAAATAATGAATGGGATGATTAATTTTTCACATTAAAGATTAAAAGCTATGAGAGGTATCATTAGATATTTGAGCTGCCGTAAACGTTTGAAAGTGAGAGCTTATTTTCCGCAGTTTATGACGCCCTCCGTTTCTTCATTGTCATCCAAGTTTCTGCCGAAGTTGTCTGTCTGGGCTGCACTGACAGAGGCATTCCTTCCTCCTAATTTGTGCTGTTGTAAAAATGCTCAGAGGAGAAGCCTTGAAGAACAGTCATGGCTGCAGGCAGTACAAGGCCTCCACAGCCACTCTGCAGGGGCTCCCCAAGGCTCTCACAGGCATCTTCAACACCTCCCAAATTATTTCACCCCTCTAAAGCTGTCAGGGCCGACTTAATAGGAACCAGAGGAAGCGATAGGGGGCTAGTTTGGGGTTTGATTAAATCATCTAATCATGTTGGAATGCAATGAGCTGTTAGCTATATAATATTAGTATGTAACTGTATTAGCCACTGATTATTCAGCCCTGTGCATACATGACATACTTAGGGAGAACACATATGCACACACATGCTCAGTGGGCTTACATAAATCCCCATGTATAGACAACCAATGACAGGCTCTCTCTATCTCGCCGATGGCTCCCAAGAGAATGTGCTTTATAGCACAACAATTCCTAATTCAGCTCTCACTTCTATGGGACCTGCCATGTTGTTCACACATACAGTATATCACCCAAATTGCAAGGCAAAAGATTAGACGGAGAAGCATAATTAGAACATTAATAACCATGCATGTTAGGGAACATAAGTTTTTCATGATGAATGGGAATCTAAACAAGACAGGAGAGAGTGAAAGGCTCCATTAGATATTCCAGGCATGGTTCAGTCTCAGTAGAGGCGTGAATATCACACTTTTCCCACTGTTGCCCAATTATTTCTGTGTTCCCAGGCAATGATAGAATTGCTTGTCCAACTGCAGCCTTCAAAGGGATAATCAAATCGTCTCATTGAAGCAACGGCTCCATTTGTTGGCACTGAAAGAAGCATTGGTTAGAAAAGTGATCCGCTCAGAACAAAGCCAGGTATTTGTGTAGCTAACTAACTTATTTACAAAGCAGTGGGAAATTTAAACAACTCCTCTGGCATTCTGCGAGCATGGTTCCTTTTTCATTTTGTATTCTCTCACTCTTCTTCTCTTCCCTGTTTTTTATTTCATCCTCTGTCACTGGAGACAGTTGTGACGGGTGCCCACACCTCCTTCATGTGTTTCCAGCTCTTCTCTCTGCTTCGTCTGCTAATGATCCAGGGAGACCAAATACAGGGCCGTGCCGGAACAAAATGGCCGCCATAGCTGCCCGCTTATATCTCAGCCCTCCCTCCCCAAATCAATTCTGACATTTAATTCTGCTCTTATAGAAGGTAATGGTGCATTCAGGGGTTGTTACCGATAATGTTGAAATGGTATTGCTTGGTTTCACTGAACAGACAAACTCTAACCTCTGCTGCTGAATGGTCTTTGGTGTTCAACTTTTTTTTCCCTCCCCAGGTTGCATCGCCTGCCATCTTGTGTTTTTTTAATGAATATCGGGCTGAAATGTTGATATTTACCAAATTAAGTATATTTTTTGGTCCATCTGAGGAAACATCCCACTGGGCACACACTGGTTGAATCAACATTGTTTCCACGTCATTTTAATGAAATTATGTTGAACCAACGTGGAATAGACGTTGAATTGATGTCTGTGCCCAGTGGGATATGTCTCGTCTTGACAGAAAACCAGCCATAGTTGTTCTTACCAGCCCCTTGCAGCAGAACTCTGACACCCCTTTAAGTCAGTTAGTCAATATGTTGTTTCTAATATATTATTTACTGGCTATGAGTTGTTGTATATCAGAAAGGTGTGAACAACTGGTTCAGTTTTTGCAGTCATAATCATGTTGAGAGGAATCACACAGCCAGATGTCGAGGACTCATTTTACAGCGTTTATGCTTTCCTCCAAGTTTATGTAAAATTCATCCATTCCCTGTTTTATTTATCCCCATTTGTACAGTCTCAACAATTAGTCAAATCCCAATCAACAAGAGAGAAGAAATTGCTTTTAATTACTTTTGATAAATGACAAATTGTGTTGGCATGGCTCCCTGCAAATGCTTAATTGGGAGGGGGGCGGGGTGAGAAGGCGGGCTTAGCGAGATGGGATATCTGGGGGGATGAAATCAATGCAGCTTTCTTGGTGGTTCACCGGCTGGGCTGCTGGGCCCCAGCCAACCTGAGGACTGCTCATATACACAGCTCAGCAGAAACATTCACAGTAGGAGAGTACTTAAACACTGAAACAACACACACATGCACGCAACCAGGCAGGCAGGGACATGCGCAAACAAATAAACATTTGACTCATTGAAAATGTCTGAGAAATGTAAATGTATGCAACTGTCTGCCTTGGTCCTCCTGTCTAAACTGAGGATGTGTTGCCTTGTATCTACAGGGTTCGTTAGTACCTGTGTCAGCAGTGAGTGAATCACCCTGCTTTGGCCCGTCCGGCGTTACCTGTACATGGAGACCCCCAGCTGGGCAGGTACGTCCCTCTACCTCTCTCTCTCTAACACACACACACACTTGCTCTGTCTCTCTATTACACACACACACACACACACACACACACACACACACAAACACATACACACACACACTCTTATACTCTCTCTATTACACAAACGCAAACAAACACCCACACTCGTTCTCTCTGTACCTGTTTCTCAGCATGTGTGTATCCTCTGTCATTAAAACACCAACTTCAAGACAGTCAATCAACCTGATGTGGTCAGATAGCGGAAGACTAGCTCGGCTCCTCCACAAGGCTTTCATCCATATGGCCGTGGCCCAGGCAGGTACCCATGTGTGTGTTCCCTGCTCCCCTGGCTGGCCTCGCAGGAGCCATACAGCAGGTGGCATTGAGGATCAATGGGCCTCCTCTCTCCTCCCCTCCCCTGTCTCTCTCTCTCTCTGCCATTACATTCTCTCTCCTCCCCTCCCCTGTCTCTCTCTCTCTCTGCCATTACATTCTCTCTCCTCCCCTCCCCTGTCTCTCTCTCTCTCTGCCATTACATTCTCTCTCCTCCCCTCCCCTGTCTCTCTCTCTCTGCCATAACCTCCTCTCCTCCCCTCCCCTACCTCTCTCTCTCTCTGCCATAACCTCCTCTCCTCCCCTCCCCTGCATCTCTCTCTCTCTCTGCCATAACCTCCTCTCCTCCCCTCCCCTGTCTCTCTCATCTCTCTGCCATTACATTCTCTCTCCTCCCCTCCCCTGTCTCTCTCTCTCTCTGCCATTACATTATCTCTCCTCCCCTCCCCTGTCTCTCTCTCTCTCTGCCATTACATTCTCTCTCCTCCCCTCCCCTGTCTCTCTCTCTCTCTCTGCCATTACATTCTCTCTCCTCCCCTCCCCTGTCTCTCTCTCTGCCATTACATTCTCTCTCCTCCCCTCCCCTGCCTCTCTCTCTCTCTGCCATAACCTCCTCTCCTCACCTCCCCTGCCTATCTCTCTCTCTCTCTCTCTCTCTCTCTCTCTCTCTCTCTCTCTCTCTCTCTCTCTGCCATTACCTCCTCTCCTCACCCCCCGCCTCTCTCTCTCTCTTCTCTCTCTGCCATTACCTCCTTTCCACTCCACAACCTCCAGCCTCTAGCCTCCACTGGCGAGGCCCAAGAGGTGTGCCCATCGCACCTCACCACATCACACTGGGATAAAGAGTGTTTTTTTCCATTAGTCTAATTGCTTGGTTATAGTTCTATATTATTGCGGTGATCAGCGGTGTGGTGTGGTAATGATGGACCTCCCGTGCCCCTGTGCTAGCTGGTGGGTGTTGTGTTGTTCCCCCCAGACTGCCCTCACACAGTGCTGCTAACTCTGCTCACACACGAAACAGGAGCCAAAATGAAGCTTTACGCTGATAAAAAAACAAAACAAGTATAAACAAAAAGGCTCCCCAAATGTTTTGCTATAAGATTTTAAACAAATAGCCTAATCTATTTTCATTCTCAACAGGTGCAACATTCTAATGATTTATGAAATAAACACTGGAGTTCTAGTGCCTGTTCATTTGCCTCTGCTTAAAACAGCCAATATGGTGCTAATTTGCTCTAATTTACCTCTAGTTAGACTTTCTTATATAATCTCAAGTCTCGCCCCCTGTCGAACAGAGGTCATTGAATATAATATTAGATTTTTTCCCTCCTGCACACTTTGTTCTTCTCTGTGTGTCTGCAGACCTCTGAAGAGCTTTTTTTCACTCATTTCTAGAAAATATGACTCAATATTACTCCTGGATGTGAAGTCCCAGTGTGCTATGTTGGTACAATGGAAGGCTTCTCCAATCAGCCATCACACTAGAAGCTTTCAATCAGCAGGCAGAGGAGATGGAGATAACAATGAGTTCATTTAGCCACAAAGACTTTCTCCTTGTATTTCTAATATTCCTTCAAGAGATAATATAGTAGGCCTCCCATAGTAACTCATTCAACGTTAGCTAGGCTTGGTGTGAGGTATTTAGCCCGTGGTGGTCTAACCGTTCCTCAACATCTCACTCTGCGTGGTTGACCTGTGTGATTCATTCACAAATAGGCCAGTTCCCCTCTGTCTGTTTTCGCAGCTATGATTGTTACAGCCACAGTGATTATCTTCCTGCTCTTATTTCACTGTATAAAAGGAGCCTGGATAGAAAATCCTTGGCCGTGATTTTTTCCCAGGTGTGGGTATTGATCTTTGCCTTTGCTGCAGGGGAGTCTGTTCACTTAAAAGGTCCACTGATGTAGCAGGGCTTATTAAACAAATAGCCACAGAACAAGGCCACAATCGCTTTGAATCATGGACGAGGTTGGCTGTCTCAAAGCTCCACTGTATCAAATATGAAACGCTCCGCTAACAAGGTGTGTAATCTATTTTAATCACATCATATTTTATGAAACAAGGAAAAGGTTGAACATAACTAAGGGAGAAACGGTGGGGATTTGGGGGGTGAATTGTATTTTCAAATTGAATGTGACGGCTAGAGACTGAGCTGGCTTCTCCATGCATGGCTTCATAATGAAGCCGGCCAAATGGTCAGTTATGGCTAACTGTAGCGTTAGCTGGGGAATAGGAGTAACATGAGGGGTAACTCAGTGCCAATAATACATTCACCTCATAGGAAAGTTAGCTAGTGGTAGATGTGGATCAGGAGCTGTGGGGCTGCTGTGAAGGTTGTTATTTCTCTCGCTGGTATCACTGTACTGGCAGATGAACATTGAAAACATTGAGAACTTGTAGGTTATACAGGGACTCTCTCCTCCTCAGGCCCCACGGCAGAACACCATCTATTCTTCTCTGATACCACCACTGTACATCAACACATTTACTCACATCTCATATTATTTCTACCTCTCTCTTCCTTTTCTCTATTGGGTTCTGATTCTCCATCTCTTTCTATTTTATATACAGTGCTTCTCTCTATCAGAGACACACATACACGGATGGACACACACACGCCTGGATGTAACACTGTGTTGATTGATGATGGACAGAGTTGAGGGAATGACTTGTGCTAGTCATCACAATTCAGGCAATGATCTGTTTTATACATCTCCCACTGGCTGGGCTCATGGGCTAGTGTTTGCATCCTCATTTTCCTTCAGTCATAAATTGTTTCTGACACTCTGACACTATACTAGGTTATGAATATATGAATATATACCGACCACATACACCCCACAAGTCAGACAAGTTAATGGATAAAGAACCAAATTATAGACCACTCCATAAGAAATACCACTTGTGGAATTGGTAGATAGACAGCACCGAGGGCTTCTTATTGACATTAGAGCCTGGCGGACAAGGTTTTACATTTGAAATTATTTTCAACTCTAAATATACCTTATAAATATATATACCAATAACAATGCATCAATTTTCATCAGAAAATGCCATTCAAACTGTGTAAAATGATGGTCCTTTCAAAGCAAACACCCAATACATTTCTAAATTCAAAATGTAATTGTACGGTATTCTATGTATCTCTTCCTCTGTTCTATTCTCTCTCTTTCTTTCTCTCCATCGTCCTCATGGTCTCTCACTCACATGTAATTAGCTTACTTTGTGATTAATACTTTAGATTTCACAGATTTTCAAAATTCCTCCTGTGTTACCGCTGGCAGTGTTTTCCTCAGCCCCCTAGCATGGCTGTAAGAGCTCCTCCACAGTGGAGGGGATGGGGGGAGAGGAGGAGGGGGGTGCCTGCGTCTTTAAAAGTGAGGAGCGAGGGAGCAGGCGGCGGGCGGGCGGCTAGCTGGATTGTGCTGACGACAGGGCTTTGGTTCAGAGCATGCCCATTAGAGGGAGCCATAAATCCTAGGCTCTCTGGGCCTGGCTGTGTCAGCAGTCCACTGAATGAATTGATTTTAAACGCCACCGAAAAAAGAGAGGGAGAGAGAGCCTCTTTAATTCAACCTACACCAGAAACCTATTTTCTCTCCCTCTGCTTCTCAATTCAGAAGTGTCATTGAAAAGGATTGAAGTCCTGAAACACTGAACCTGTCACCAGCAACAAGCCCTGGGATACAGCCTCAGTCCCTCCACACATGTGTGATTTACAGGAGAGGGGAAAAACAACAACAACACGCCACAAACCAAATACATCATCTTAAATTCCAAACATAATTTGTTCTTTCCTCGCAGTCCTCCTTTTAGATTATGGCGAGAGAAATGAGACTCGGGCATTTGAATTTCAAATGCGTTAGATTTGGAAATTGATGTATGTGTTTGTCTATTTACGAGCAGCATCCATGTGTGCATGCATTTATGTATTATCGGCATCAATGAAAAGCTGTGTGTCGTAGACCTCCCCTCTACTCTCCGTACCCCCATCTGGGTGCCTGCCTGTGTGATGCTGTGAGGGGCCTTAGTATGCTGAACATCACATAAAACACAGCACACAGGTACTCAAACACACACGCTTATACTTTCATGCACACCTACACTAATTATGTGCTCACACACTTACATTATGCTTAAAAACACACACAGTGTGCCTGCCGGAGGGGGTCCTCCTCTGCCATGCTGCCTTTGTGTCCTGCTCTGTGGTAATGCTCGTTGGACCCTTTACCTCTGCCGTTGTGTGACAGCGTGGGTGCAGGCTCTGGGCTCGGCACCGCTCTGCTCTGCGTGGCACAGCGCTGTGTGGCGAGGTATTCCCCAGAGAGCCCAGCAGCAGAGGCAGCAGCAGGGACTTCCTGAGAGCAGCATGGCCAGGCAGGGTGAGGACTGACCCTCGTAAAAACCCCAGCCCCAGCCGACTGATGTGGAGCAGTGCGATGAGAGAGGGAGAGAGAGAGAGAGAGAGAGAGAGAGAAAGAGAGAGAGAGAGAGAGAGGAATGGAGGGAAGGAGAGAGAGGCAGCATCCTCTCTGGCTCATTACACTGTTTAAAGAGCCGGCGCCTCTGAATCACCTGCCCAGCTCCACGCCTCAAATAAGCCCAGCCACCAGGGATCATACATCAACTTCTCCATCAGTCCCCCGGCGCCGCTTTCTCACCATTCTCCTCCTCCCAATCCAACCAGCCGCATATCACATTCACATGTATGGAATTCAGCTGAACAGATAATGCAGAGAATCAAACAGAATACATTGCTTGAGCGCCAAATGATGGAATAATGCAGAGTGAATATAGGAGTGTGACAATTTAATGTGCCTCATCATGTAAACCTGTTCATTGAATGTTTTGCATATACGCCAGGCAACATCCATGGCCCAGTTGTGTTACAAGAACAGCCTTAATGCTCGGTTCTTCCTCATCTCAAAAGCACACTTTCTCATGCCTAATTACCCCTAGGCTCTGGGCTGGATGAAGGAGCGACTGGCGACGTATTACGATACAGATTGCGAGTATATTTCACTTTGAAAAATGGGCAAAGCACACAGGAGTAAGGGCTTGATTACAAGGAGCGGGGCATAGAGGCTCTACATCTTCCTCCTTCCTCCCCTCGTTTCAATTATGTCTGACTGGAGGCCTGCTGCTGCCACCGTCCTCGAATAAAACTAAAATATGATAAAGCTGGAATATCAGGCCCGCCACTGATTGAACCCCCGAGCCATGTAAGGGCTGTGAGATACTCCACACGTAATTACAACGTTGGCCAATATTTTTTGACGGGGGGTTCAACATGGATATGAGCGAGGGAGGTGGAAGTAGGGGGGTGGGTTGGGGGGGGCGCATGAGCAGTGCTTATGACACATGATAAAAGCACATTTCATTCTGACTTCCCTGAGGATAAGAAGAAACTTGCCTGTGTATATCCGCTCCACTGTCTTCTTCCTCTGCGTAAGTGTACTGGTGTTATTTTTAAGTTGTAGGATCATTACTCATGTGTAAGATGCATGAGCTCAGAAGAACTGCTGTCATAACACTGCAGACAGTGGTGCCGTGAATGCAAAAGAGGTGCAACTTCCTCTGGATATAGAAAATTGAATATTAAGCTATATCATTTTAAGCACACAATAAAAACATGTAATTTCACCCAAACTAGCGTTCCTCATCATAACAGATGGAACTGAGAATGTAGGGTAGAGATCTGTGCTCTCTCTCTTTCTGACATGTTCTCTGAACAGTTGGCCTTTACGCCCCCTGACCCCCCACAGATGTAGGTGGTGTGTGATGTGGCTCCTCTCTCTGCGGGACTCCCCTGACCAGGTGGATCTCCTATGGTGCCCGTGTGATGCCCGTGCCCCGGGCCACCACCTCCCTGTCTCCCTGATGTCAGTGTTAATCACAGTCCAGCGCTCTGACCTGCCTGGTTCCCCCTGCCCCCTATCCAGCGCCCCCCACCCATGTTAGAGTCAGGCTCTACCACACACAGCTTTACCAGGGGAAGCCGCTGCCAACATGGAAAGCTTCCTGTTTACATTGTGAGCTTGATATTGAAAGTGAACTGATAGAGAATAGCCTCTGAATAGGCTATTGTTTGTTTTGGCTGGTGTATTGAATGACAACAACTGGCATGGTCTGAAATGTGTAAATGTATTTTCTCTCTGGTTCATGGCCTATATGGAGAGGTATCGGAGGACTCTTGTTGTTTTGAGTGTTGGATCGTGTCATAATACAGCTAGCTGCCTTTGAAAGTGAATGAGGAGATAGATCTCTTCGCTGAGGGAGGAGCGTGCCGCCACAGCAGATTCACAGCGAAAATAAATCCAACCCCCTCATTTGTCCCGCTATGAAGGATTCAATCACACATCTGGCCCTCTGACCCATATCCTCACACACTAGGCTGGTCTCCAAAGACCAAAGTCAGATCACAAATCAAATCAAATGTTATTTGTCACATACATGTGTTTAGCAGATGTTATTGCGGGTGTAGCGAAATGCTTGTGGAAGGTGGGCTCAGTGGAAGCTAAAGCATGCTACCACTCAGGACTTCTATCATAGGAGAAATTGAGAGTTGTCGCAGTGGAGAGTGACTAGCATGGCGGTGCATTGATACATTGACGCAGTGAATGTCTTGGACACTGCAGTAAAAGTGCTGAGGTTGAAATGAAGCTGTTATCTCTGGCATGTATCACTAGGGAGGCAAGAAGCACTGGTGCAAAGGCCTGTTTGCTTTATTGTTATTGTCTCTGCATGTTGGTCCTCTTCAAACAACCCTCGGGTTCTATCATCACAACACACATTTCTCTATATATTTTTACCCAACTTTAGAGAAGTAGAAAAAACATCATCTTACCAAGAAAGTTACCTAGAAATGTGAAAATAATCTTCTGATTCCTTTACACATTTCAAAACTGTTATATGGTCACATTAAGTAGTGAATGTTGATGAACTTTGTTGATGTCAGGCTAAACATTAAAATTATCTTTGTAAATTCTCCATATGCTGCTCCCTTGAAACATGAAGGGCATTATCTTCGGCCAATCCGGTGATAAGTTTGCTCATTAGAAGTTGGGAGGCTCATAATGTTCTATTTATCTTCTTCTTCCTGAGACGACAGTGAGCAGTGAGCGAGAGGAGCCTAGTAAGGTGGAGATGCTAGCTCTGTCACTGGAAGTATGTTGACACGCCATGAGTAATCTGGTGCATGCTAAACAGAGGGTTGAGGTGTCACTGGAACACCTCAGCAACTGGCACAGGGGTAATTACTCTTCGAGCGTGGGCGCGACAAATTTTTTTTGAACCTTTTCTTTCTCCAATCATAGTTGATGGATTGAGTGGAAGAGGGCGATCATCTGGTTCTTAGCAGGCTCACTGAGCGTGGTAGGCCTCTGTTGATTAATGATATCTGCCGCAAGTCACCAAAAGTGGAAATTAAGTATTTCTGTTTAAATGTAACATTTGTCTCCTTTGCTCGTGTTGAGAAAGGCATTTGTCAAAATCCCCAGCTTTGGCGAAAGGTGGATTTCCTCTGGGAGCATGCTGAGAATTACTCCCTACTTTCACATTAATGCCATTCAGTGTTCCCTGTTTTATTTCTTGAATCTACTTTCACCCATTGGCCTTTGCCGGGTATTTTGAATATTGAACCGTTATTTAACACACAGTTCAGGTTTATAGCCACTGCTACCACTGCTGTCTGTGACAGTTGAACATGAGATATGTTTAAAAAACGCACAGAAAAGTAGGGAATGACCTTGAATGTCTGAATGGAAGTGGTTCAAGATGGAATCTCCCTGTGTTGGGCACAGGGGGAGTGATCTGGTGGCAACCCTGGTTGAGTTGGGTTACCGTTATGGTGATAGTGAGCCTGTCATGCCGGAACAGAACCAAGCCTCTGGGTAGACTAATGGTTCTAGGGTCTGGCCAGGGTCCAGTTCTGCCCCATGCAGCCACTGCTTCTCCCTTCCGTGGCTGGGATATCATTACCTCCAATGTGTTACATCAGACTCGCTTGGTCAGGCTCTGAAACAGTCAATACTCCACAATTTAGAAAATCAGCCAAGTTTGCAGAAACAAAGAGGCAATATCGGAAATAAAGACGGATATATAATCTGACGCCAGGCGTTTTTTCGTGGTGGGTGAATTATTTGTTGTCAGGAAGGAGGGGACGTACGCGTGGGGCGGGGCGGAGGGCAGGGAGCCAGCCAGCCATTTGTCAGGGGTTAGAGGAGGTGGTCAAATGGCTTGAATAAATGTTCAAATCACAGCGGCCAACTACTGACCCTCCGCGTTTCATACAAGCACCCTTTACTTTTCCCATCAATGGAAATCTAATTGCTTGAAAAGCGATCAATGGAAACTAAATTGGTTTTGTGTGGAAGCGAGCATGCAATAAGCTCTGAGCTGTTTTAATGTGTGTTGGTTTTGCATCTTAAATCATGGTAATTTTTGGAGTGGGGCCCCCGTTCCGTTCTCCTGAGAGGGGCTCAACCTAGGTAGCACCCAGAGACTGGGGTGGGAGCACTCAATCAAGCCTCTAATAAAAATCACAAGCTTAATTGCTTTTCCAAACTCATAAATCCTGCGACTGTATGTGTTAATCTTTTGCATTTCTCTGTAGTGTGCAGTAGGCTTGGTAGGAAAGGCATCAGAGGCTCATTTTGGAGTGGCTGGGAGGTAACAGGGAACTCCTCCCTGCAGGAGCTGCTGTGACCGCTGATAACCCTCCAGTGATCTGATATGACTAATCCCCTATAATCCCTAATACACTCCTTAACATGCTCCTAACTGACAGCAGTCGATATGGGTGCACTTCTCTGTCTTATCGCTGATCTCTTTGTCTTTGTACGCCGCTTCTCTCTCTCTGCAGTCAGAACCCGCCACGCTGCTCCCCTCTCTCCCCCTGACCAAGGAACAGTCGCACATCTACATTGATGTCACACATTTAAGTTCCTCTACTCAGTGACTCTTGATAAGCTTAGACTAGATCAGAGTCTCGAAATTGAACTGACTAATTGGTTAGCACAGGTCTGGAGGCAGCCAGAATGCCAACTACTCAGGCACAACGGGGGAGCTCAGAATGAGGAATGAATTTTTGTGGTAGCACAGCAAAACAACTACTTGACACTGTTTTCTCTTCTTCCACGGCCAGCTGGATGTCAGAGAGGCTTGGATAAGCGTGTTACCCCTCTGACCTGTAGTGTTAGAAGGAAGGTACATAGCGTTAGAAGGAAGGTACATAGCGTTAGAAGGAAGGTACATAGCATTAGAAGGAAGGTACATAGCGTTAGAAGACACTTGAAGGAATGGTCTCCACAGTGTAATTTATGGATGTCTCTGAGATGTATTCCAGCCCAGGTCTCCTCTTCTCCATCCCTCAGGTGCTTATCTATCACTTATCAGGAAAGACAGAGCATCAGCCCAGGTTGTATTTCTGTCTGCTAGTGTAATTACATTGTAATTGATCTAAGGACATGGACAGTGCATGTGCAGTAACTTCTCATGGTCTAGTCTCCCTGTGTTATCGGTGATACTGTTACTCTAAATAAACAGTTTGTATGTGTGTGTTTTCTTCCAATTTTCCAGAAATGTAGTGAAGAAATATTGAAGTGGAGAATGAATGAACTCCTGTCTGTTTGATTGAGTCCTTTTTTAGAAGGTCATACCAAGTGGTATAGTAAAAAAGTGAATATGAAAAATGAATATGTTTACTAACCCACAGTCATTTGAAATCATAATGTACAAAAACAACACTGACAGCGATGCATACATGTCAATAGCTGTTTTATTGGAATTCATGTTTTTTATTTTCTACCGAGACCTGCTGTTGCAGTATAAGCCCAAACCCCCTCACAACAAACAACCAGGCATGGTATCATTCCAATCACGCATATTAACCAGCTATCGCCACCCATCAATCTTCCCTCAGCCATTTTAGAAGTGATGCTGAAATGATGTTATAAATTATGGTTAAAAAAATCCCCCACATTTTTTGTTGTTGACAGTCTAACGGCTTCTCTGATGCTATCTATATACATCTCTCTGTGTGTGTGTGTGTGTGTGTGTGTGTGTGTGTGTGTGTGTGTGTGTGTGTGTGTGTGTGTGTGTGTGTGTGTGTGTGTGTGTGTTTGTGCGTACGTGCATAGGTGAGTTTGTGTGTGTGTGCATGTGTATGTGCTGCAGTCACCTTAGGGAAATAACTAATCAACCTTTCACCAGCAAACACCTGTACCAGAAACACAGCATTTCCCTCATCAGGTTATGTCTGTATCTTAGCTTCAATACCCCCGGGTTGCAGATTCTACTAATTTAATTATACACATTTAATTTTATTAATCTCTATCATTCATTGTTATGTGTAAAATCCTCATATTGTGCAGAAGGCTTTTCCGTGTACTGAAGAGGTATAGCTGTGAAACTATTGCATGGTTTGTCCATAGTGTTGGAGCTCCTGAAGCTCTTGTGCAGTCTAATGTAAGTATGCAGCTCTCCCTCATGATCCCTCATTTATCATTTTGACACCGGCTACTTTTTTGAAGTGGAGTAAAATGTTGCAGTCAGCTCTTCCTTTGGTCTCGGAAAATGTGTGTGAGAATGAGTGCGTGTGTGTGTGTGTGTGTGTGTGTGTGTGTGTGTGTGTGTGTGTGTGTGTGTGCATGCAACAGTATGATTAAGTGGCTAGGTAGACATACAACTGTTTTTTACAGTACATGTACACCATACCAGGGTTGTACATGTCATATATGCTAGTGAGTAGGCTACCGTTATTTAATTCCATGTTTGTCTTCATAATGTTTTGCACGGAATCCTTGAAGGATAATTGAGAATGAGATATATCTTTGGCTCTAAATGCCACTGTAAATTAGGAAATTATTTCTCACAGTAAGTATTTGACACTCAAAGGAGAAAAAAGGTTTAAAAGTATTTGTTTACAATTTCTCTCTCTGTTATAATTGTCTAGGTATCGGAATCAAAACATTCTCTAGCTTTTACATTTGACATTTCAGTTCAATGCCACTCAGTCAAACAGTAACATAAGTCTATAGCAGTGGTGTAAAAATACTTTTAAGTAGTACTTAAGTAGTTTTTTTGGGTATAATAATAATAATAATAATAATAATCTGTACTTTACTTTAATATTCATATTTTTTACAACTTTTACTTGTACATTCCTAAAGAAAATAATGTACATTTACTCCATACATTTTCCCTGACACCCAAAAGTACTTGTTATATTTCAAATGCTTAGCAGGACAGGAACATTGTCCAATTCACGCACTTATCAAGAGAACATCCCTGGTCATCCCTAGTGCCTCTGATCTGGTGGACTCACTAAACACAAATGCTTTGTTTTTAAATTATGTCTGAGTGTTGGAGTGTGCCCCTTGCTATCCGTAAACAATTAATACAATTAAATATGTTGTCTGGTTTGCTTAACAACATTTCTACTGCAGTGGGCTAAATCAGGGTCACAAATTGACTTTGAAACAAAAGTATATACCTCACACACATGGTTATGGGCTTAAAAAAGAAGACCCTGTACCATGTCAGATATAGAGTTGAAATGTATTCCATTTTGAGTTTGAATCCCAATATTACACTTTCTATACATCACAGAAGACTGAAATATAGCAAATCCGTTTGACATAGAAACACTGGATTTTCGGAGGGTTTGAAATAATGTTGATTAATTATGAAATTATGACAAATACTAATAACATTCCACTCATGAGGCCACTAGAGGGCGATTTGGTCATTTGACTGCAGGAAACTACTATAAGGAATTTCAAATGATTTATAATTGTACTTTTACTTTTGATACTAAAGTATATTTGAGCAATTTCATTTACTTTTGATACTTAAGTATACTTAAAATCAAATACTTTTAGACTTTTACTCAAGTAGTATTTTACTGGGTGACTTTCACATTTACTTGAGTCATTTTCTATTAAGGTATCTTTACTTTTACTCAATTACTTTTTCCACAACTGGTCTATAGCACCAATGTTGACAATGATTAAGCCTGAACTAATGTCCCTGTTGAAATGTATCAACAGATATTAAAATAAATGTAATTGTTATTTCAATGTAGATGTGTTTCATCTGTAGAGGATCTGATAACCAGTCTGATCCATTGTTGCTCACAGGGCAAAATTTGCTTGACTTAGCATTTGTGTGTGTGTGTGTGTGTGTGTGTGTGTGTGTGTGTGCGTGCCTGCGTACATGTGTTTGTCCGTGTGTGCGTGTTAGTTGGAAGGTGCCGTGTGGCAGGTAACAAATGAGTTTGTTTGTGCTCCGACCGCAGAAAACTTTTGTGCCCTGGGCTTTGTGTGATGTGTGGGTGGGTCTCAGTGAATGTGAGCGAGAGTAAAGAGCATTGTGTGTGAATTGGTGTGTGTGTGTGTGTGTGTGTGTGTGTGTGTGTTAGTCTTCATATATCCATAGTATAGGTGTGTGGGAGGGATAGGAGTTTGACCACCCTTTTAGCATTTGCCTGCTGTTACCACCCTGAGCCATATAGTTTCCTGTCCACTTGGTTTCGATCCTCACGCTTGCGCCGAGGTCAAGCAGGTGACCTATTGGTAAAAGTGCCTTGGCGAGCCAATAAATGCCTAGCTGTATTAATCACATAGGAGCCCTTACTCCCTGAAGAGGTCAACGCTTTAAAGGGCATCCAGAGTGCTGCCCGCCTTACACTGAAATACAGCCAGAGCATATTTCCGGTTGAATGTGCAAGAAGTTGTATTAGTTCCCCCCAATGAGGTCAGTCTACCCTGCTCAAATGAGATCTGTCAATATTCCGTTATAGGCTTGTGAAACTTGATTGTGGGGCATCTGTCAGATGCATATTTCATGCTAAATTTAGTTAGCTGTAAGTACTGCATACATTACTAGTAGCCTATTCCCCAGTATAGGCAGGTGTAGAACATCTGTTTTTCTATTAAGGAAGGTGAAATATTAATCTGAGAGTAGATCTGCTAGGAGTCAATCATTCAGACACACCTGTGACAGCTGCTGGGGAACTAATATCAGCATGTCAGGTGTCTAATGTCATACATCTGATCACAACATCAAATATAGATCTCCCTGAACCAAAGTAACAAGCAGTGGTTCAAATGAACTAGTTTACAGAAGAGGGAATGAAGTATCTTAATGATATAGCCAACATACCACATATATGTAGAGATTGTGATGGATTTTCGTTGCCACTTTTGACATTTTAGCCGCACTACCTAAACTCAAATAGATAGACTTCTATTATAATAAAATCCAAGGCCCCAAAGAATTAAACAGCAAATGGCTTTCTGTTCTTGGTGGCTGAGGCTGGTTCAATGTTCACTGCAAAACCGTAGCTTTGCATTAATCACTAATTATACCATAGAGCAGTCTAATGCATCAATCCCTTTTCCCTTCAAGTATTCATTGAGTAAACAGAGATCCATACAATGCAATTATTGCCTTCTAAATAGCCTCTGTGAACACTTGAAAAGCTAACTGTATGTCAATAACCCTCAAAGGTGCATTCCATTGAGAGACAACGTTTATGGGATCTAGTGGTTGGCAGGGTTACCAAGTGTCCAGGACTCGATCTGTTCATCCTCAGCAAGACTACAGGACCAGAACCTGGTCAGAAGGTGTTGTACTGTTTGTTAGTCTATATAACTTTCCCATTACCTTGGTTCCTTTAGTATCACCAGACCTTAACTAACCCATGACCGTGTGGCTGCACTGGTCTCCCAGGTCTTGCTGTGTGCAGACAGCAGAGCCATCCCCCTCTTTGAGCTAAAGATGCTTGGACATTAGCATACACAGGTTGTCACTGGCAAATGAATGACAAGACTTTCATCTCCCAATGTGTCAGCCTCGCTTAGCATTGACACGGTTCAATGTGCCCGCAAAGTGCCACTTTGGTCGGTTATGGAACCGGCATGCTATTGAAAAGCTGCCTAGCAAAGATTACTTAATAAATATAATAATTTCACCATCAATATTATTCCAGGACTGTGACAATGTCAAAAGGAACAAGAAAACAACCAATCTAGGTTTGATATGAAACTTTGCTGTGTGAGGTTGCTGCGCACCAGTCATTTTAGCGTAATGAAAAATGAAGGTATGCTTTGTGTACACAGTGCGAGAGTGTATTACCAAGTTTATCTTTCCATTGCTTGCCCTTGTTATACCTTTCCCTAGGCTCTCGCCTGTGTTTTCCTCAAATGTAACTTTTGTATGTAGGCCATGTACGTGTGTGCATCCAGTGAATGTGTGTGAGCAGAGATGGGCATTATTTATCTTACATGTATTTGAAATACATATTTTGTCATTTGAATTACACTGGGCTGAACTACACTCCAATGTATTTTGTATTTTGTATTTTCAAAACACTGTAATTTGTAACTCCACGAGATACTGAAGGCCCCCCAACCGACGCCTCGAATCCAGTATGTAACGGACCGAGTACGCCGGGGCCCCCTCGATGTCCAGAGGCGTCCCAAGTCTCCTCCGCGCGCCGAAACCAGTCATCCACCGCAGGAGCCTCGGTCTGGCTCTGGTGCCACGGTGCCAGGACCGGTTGGTAACCCAAAACACATTGGAAGGGTGTTAGGTTAGTGGAGGAGTGGCGGAGAGAGTTCTGAGCGTATTCTGCCCATGGCAGGAACCCACATCTTGATTCACCCTTTCCACCTGCCCATTACTCTCGGGGTGAACTCCAGAGGTCAGGCTGACCGAGACCCCTAGACGTTCAATGAACGCCTTCCAGACTCTAGATGTGAACTGGGGACACTATATCCTGTGGTACCCCGTAGTGCCGGAAGACGTGAGTAAACAGAGCCTCCGCAGTTTTTAGGGCCGTGGGGAGACCGGGCAGAGGAAGGAGGCGGCAGGACTTCGAAAAGCGATCCACAACGACCAGGATAGTGGTGTTACCTTGGGAGAGGGGAAAATCAGTAAGAAAATCAATACTAAAGGTGAGACCATGGTTGTTGTGGAACTGGTAAAGGTTGTAGCTTACCCGCTGGGAGGTGCCTAGGTGCCTTACTCTGGGCGCACACTGAGCAGGAGGAAACATACACCCTCATGTCCTTAGCCGAGGTAGGCCACCGGTACTTCTCGGTCAGGCAGCACATTGTACGACCGATACCTGGATGACCAGAGGAGGGTGACGTGTGTGCCCAGTAGATCAGACAATCACGGATAAGCGCAGGCACGTACTGCAGCCCAGCTGGACACTGCGGTGGAGATGGATCTGTGCGTAATGCTTGCGCTATATCCGCGTCCATCGCCCATACTACCGGCGCCACAATGCATGAGGCCGGGAGTGTGGGGGTGTTGTCTCTGGGCCTCTACTCTGTGTCATACAGCCGAGACAGTGTGTCTGCCTTCACATTCTTCGTACCCGGAATGTATGATAGTGTGAAATCAAACCGGGTGAAGAAGAGGGCCCACCTGGCCTGGCGAGGATTCAGCCTCCTCGCTGCCCGAATCTACTCCAGGTTACGGTGGTCTATCCAGACGAGGAAAGGGTGTTTCGCCCCTTCGAGCCAGTGCCTCCACACCGTCAAAGCTCGGACAACAGCCAGCAGCTCCCGATCACCAACGCCGAAGTTCTGCTCCGCCGAGCTGAGCTTCTTCGAAAAGAAGGCACAGGGGCGGAGCTTGGGTGGCGTGCCCGAGCGTTGGGATAAGACAGCACCTATCCCTACCTCGGACGCATCCACCTCCACTACGAACGGTAGTGATGGATCGGGGTGAGCCAGTATTGGAGGTGAGGTGAACAGACCCCGCAATCTACTGAAGGCCAAATCAGCCTTAGCAGACCAGCGGAGCCAGGACGGCTCACCCTTCAACAAGGAGGTAATGGGAGCTGCGACCTTGCCAAAGCCCCGAATAAACCTCCGATAGTAGTTGGCAAAGCCAAGGAAGCGCTGTACCTCCTTCACCGTGGTTGGAGTCGGCCAATTACGCACGGCTGAAATGCGATCTCCCTCCATCTCCACAACTGTGGTAGTAATGCGGTATCCGAGGAAGGAGATTGACTGCTGGAAAAACTCACACTTCTCTGCCTTGTCATAAAGATCATTCTCCAGCAGTCGGACCAGTACCTTGCGAACCAGGGACACATGCTCGGTGCGCGTAGCGGAATACACCAGGATGTCATCGATGTAGACCACCACACCGCGACCAAGCATGTCCCGAAACACCTCGTTCACAAAGGACTGGAAAACGGATGGAGCATTCATCAAACCGTAGGGCATCACCAGGTATTCATAATGCCCAAGGTTGTGCTGAATGCTGTTTTCCACTCATCCCCTTCCCGAATACGCACCAGGTTGTAGGCACTCCTGAGGTCTAATTTGGTGAAAAAACGGGCCCCGTGTATTGACTCAATCACTGAAGGAATGAGGGGAAGAGGATAACTAAATCGTACCGTCACCTTATTCAGTGGTCGATAATCAATGCACGGGCGTAAACCGCCATCTTTCTTCTTCACAAAGAAGAAACTCGAGGAAGCAGGTAAAGTGGAGGGACGTATATACCCCTGGCGCAGGGACTCGGTGACGTATGTTTCCATAGCCTCCGTTTCAGCCTGCGACAGGGGATACACATGACTCAAATCAAATCAAATCAAATCAAATCAAATCAAATTTTATTGGTCACATGCGCCGAATACAACAAGTGCAGACATTACAGTGAAATGCTTACTTACAGCCCTTAACCAACAGTGCGTTTATTTTAAACAAAAAAAGTAAGAATAAAAAAAAAAACAAAAAAAAAAAAGTGTTGAGAAAAACAAAGAGCAGAAGTAAAATAAAGTGACAGTAGGGAGGCTATATATACAGGGGGGTAACGGTGCAGAGTCAATGTGCGGGGGCACCGGCTAGTTGAGGTAGTTGAGGTAATATGTACATGTGGGTAGAGTTAAAGTGACTATGCATAAATACTTAACAGAGTAGCAGCAGCGTAAAAAGGATGGGGTGGGGGGCAGTGCAAATAGTCCGGGTAGCCATGATTAGCTGTTCAGGAGTCTTATGGCTTGTGGGTAGAAGCTGTTGAGAAGTCTTTGGACCTAGACTTGGCACTCCGGTACCGCTTGCCGTGCGGTAGCAGAGAGAACAGTCTATGACTAGGGTGGCTGGAGTCTTTGACAATTTTGAGGGCCTTCCTCTGACACCGCCTGGTATAGAGGTCTTGGATGGCAGGGAGCTTTGCCCCAGTGATGTACTGGGCCGTACGCACTACCCTCTGTAGTGCCTTGCGGTCAGAGGCCAAGCAGTTGCCATACCAGGCGGTGATGCAACCAGTCAGGATGCTCTCGATGGTGCAGCTGTAGAATTTTTTGAGGATCTGAGAACCCATGCCAAATCTTTTTAGTCTCCTGAGGGGGAATAGGCTTTGTCGTGCCCTCTTCACGACTGTCTTGGTGTGCTTGGACCATGATAGTTCGTTGGTGATGTGGACACCAAGGAACTTGAAGCTCTCAACCTGTTCCACTACAGCCCCGTCGATGAGAATGGGGGCGTGCTCAGTCCTCTTTTTTTTCCTGTAGTCCACAATCATCTCCTTTGTCTTGGTCACGTTGAGGGAGAGGTTGTTGTCCTGGCACCACACGGCCAGATCTCTGACCTCCTCCCCTATAGGCTGTCTCATCGTTGTCGGTGATCAGGCCTACCACTGTTGTGTCGTCGGCAAACTTAATGATGGTGTTGGAGTCGTGCCTGGCCATGCAGTCATGGGTGAACAGAGAGTACAGGAGGGGACTGAGCACGCACCCCTGAGGGGCCCCCGTGTTGAGGATCAGTGTGGCAGATGTGTTGTTACCTACCCTTACCACCTGGGGGCGGCCCGTCAGGAAGTCCAGGATCCAGTTGCAGAGGGAGGTGTTTAGTCCCAGGATCCTTAGCTTAGTGATGAGCTTAGAGGGCACTATGGTGTTGAATGCTGAGCTGTAGTCAATGAATAGCATTCTCACGTAGGTGTTCCTCTTGTCCAGGTGGGAAAGGGCAGTGTGGAGTGCGATAGAGATTGCATCATCTGTGGATCTGTTGGGGCGGTATGCAAATTGGAGTGGGTCTAGGGTTTCTGGGATTATGCTGTTGATGTGAGCCATGACCAGTCTTTCAAAGCACTTCATGGCTACAGACGTCAGTGCCACGGGTCGGTAGTCATTTAGGCAGGTTATCTTAGAGTTCTTGGGCACGGGGACTATGGTGGTCTGCTTGAAACATGTTGGTATTACAGACTCGGTCAGGGACATGTTGAAAATGTCAGTGAAGACACTTGCCAGTTGGTCAGCACATGCTCGGAGTACACGCCCTGGTAAGCCGTCTGGCCCAGCGGCCTTGTGAATGTTGACTTGCTTAAAAGTCTTACTCACATCGGCTACGGAGAGCGTGATCACATAGTCGTCCGGAACAGCTGGTGCTCTCATGCATGCTTCAGTGTTGCTTGCCTCGAAGCGAGCATAGAAGTGGTTTAGCTCGTCTGGTAGGCTTGTGTCACTGGGCAGCTCGCGGCTGTGCTTCCCTTTGTAGTCTGTAATAGTTTTCAAGCCCTGCCACATCCGACGAGCGTCAGAGCCAGTGTAGTATGATTCAATCTTAGACCTGTATTGACTCTTTGCCTGTTTGATGGTTCGTCGGAGGTCATAGCGGGATTTCTTATAAGCTTCCGGGTTAGAGTCCCGTTCCTTGAAAGCGGCAGCTCTACCCTTTAGCTCAGTGCGGATGTTGCCTGTAATCCATGGCTTCTGGTTGGGGTATGTACGTACGGTCACTGTGGGGACGACATCATCGATGCACTTATTGATGAAGCCAGTGACTGATGTGGTGTACTCCTCAATGCTGTCTGAAGAATCCCGAACATGTTCCAGTCTGTGCTAGCAAAACAGTCCTGTAGCTTGGCATCTGCGTCATCTGACCACTTTTTATTAACCGAATCACTGGTGCTTCCTGCTTCAGTTTTTGCTTATAAGCAGGAATCAGGAGGATAGAGTTATGGTCAGATTTGCCAAATGGAGGGCGAGGGAGAGCTTTGTATGCGTCTCTGTGTGTGGAGTAAAGGTGGTCTAGAGTTTTTTTCCCTCTGGTTGCACATTTGACATGCTGGTAGAAATTAGGTAGAACGGATTTAAGTTTCCCTGCATTAAAGTCCCCGGCCACTAGGAGCGCTGCATCTGGATGAGCGTTTTCCTGTTGATTAATGGCCTTGTACAACTCATTCAGTGCAATCTTAATGCCAGCATTGGTTTGTGGTGGTAAATAGACAGCTATGAAAAATATAGCTGAAAACTCTCTTGGTAAATAGTGTGGTCTACAGCTTATCATAAGATACTCTACCTCAGGCGAGCAAAACCTCGAGACTTCCTTAGTATTTGATTTTGTACACCAGCTGTTGTTTACAAATATACAGAGACCGCCACCCCTTTGTCTTACCGGAGCCAGCCGTTCTGTCCTGCCGATGTAGCGTGTAGCCTGCTAGCTGAATGGTATCATTGTTGTCGTTCAGCCACGACTCCGTGAAACATAAGATATTACAGTTTTTAATGTCCCGTTGGTAGGATAACCGTAATCTTAAATCGTCAATTTTATTCTCAAAAGATTGAACGTTGGCTAATAGTATTGATGGGAGAGGCAGTTTACCTGGCCGCCGTCGGATCCTTACAAGGCACCCCCGACCTACGTCCACGATATCTCCGTCTCTTCCTCAGGCGAATGACGGGGATCTGGGCCTTGCCGGGTGTCTGTAGAATATCCTTCGCGTCCGACTCGTTGAAGAAAAAGTCTTCGTCCAATGCGAGGTGAGTAATCGCTGTCCTGATATCCAGAAGCTCTTTTTGGTTATAAGAGACGATGGCATAAACATTATGTACAAAATAAATTACAAATAACGCGGAAAAACACACATAATAGTACAATTGGTTAGAGGGCTGTAAAACGGCAGCCATCTTCTCCGGCGCTGTTTTTTTTTTTTTTTTACCTCCTGGGAGGTACAGCGTCTACCCGAAGGTTTATCGCGCAATCCCCCTCCCGCTTGCGTCTTGGAAAACACGAGCGCCAGATCATGGTATTCGGGGGGAATGCGCACGGTGGGAGTACCGTCTGGACTTTCCACCGTGGTCTCACGAACGGAAACACCTAGACGCCTACCCGGACACTCACGCGACCACCCCGTAAGAACTCTCTGCGGCCATGAAAAATTGGGGTTGTGAAGGGCTAACCACAGAATACCTAAGACTACAGGGTAAGCAGGAGACTCAATAATCAAAAAAGTGATCTGCTCAACATGCGTCTCCTGTGTAATCATGGTGACTGGTACAGTAACCTCCTTAAGCAACCCGGACCCTAATGGTCAACTATCAAGTGCTCTGATGGGGAGTGAAATGGATAGGGGAACCAATGAAATGCCTTGACGGCGTGCAAATGCCCTGTCGCCAGGTCGCAGTTGTAAATGAGAACTTGTTCTCAACTGGCTTACCTGGTTAAATAAAGGTGAAATAAAAATAAATAAAATATAAAAATAAAGTTCCCAGCTGCACCTGAATCGACTAGCACCTTACACTGTGAAACTACCAGGTGATCGGGAAAGGAGATAGATAAGGTACAGTGCGCCGCAAAGGGCTCTGTACAAGTTTGGGTGTTCGTTACCTGGGGTGATGCGTGAGTGCCCTGCCTACCGCCTCCAGACCCAAAGGAACGTTGACTGCGACGTGAGGTGGATTGTCCCTTCGTGCCACCAGAGTGGCACTGTCGCTGTCCTCCTGCGGTCTCTCGACCGGTGGCTCCCCCCAGCTCCATCTGCTCGGGGTCAGAGTCGTCCGGAGTGGGAACGGGCAGACCCCTACCAGGACGTCCTCTGGCTGCTAGCAGATTGTCCAGCCGGATGGCCATGTCCACCAGTTGGGAGAACGATAGCATGGCATCACGGCAGGCTAGCTCCCGTCGGATGTCCTCCCTTAGGTGGCACCGGAAATGGTTGATCAGGGCCCGCTCGTTCCACCCGGACCCTGCTGCCAGTGTCCGGAACTCCAGCGAGTAGTCCTGTGCGGTCCTCGTCCCCTGCCTCAGATGGACCAGTCGTTCGCCCGCCTCTCGACCCTCAGGCGGGTGATCGAAAACGGCCCGAAAGAGGCGAGCAAACTCCCCGTAGTCCTCCGAAACCTTCCCGTACAAGGAGGGGAGGCAGCCTCGGCGGAAGTCGTGACAGGTTGCTGTTCAGGCCGGCTACTTGCAAATTTATTTTTGTATTTTAAAATACTAAATAAATATATTTTTATTAAATACATGACAAAATACAAGTATTTATAAAAAAATTTGACATTGATCTTAATGGTATTTTGTATCTGTATTTTGTAATTGTATTTTGTAATTTTTGCTCTTCCCTGTGTGTGAGAGTGTGTATGTGCATACACTGGCAGTTGTGTGTGTTTCTGTGCATTCCTACTCACCACAGAGAGGTATGGGTGGTGGACTCAATTACATATCCTTAAATCTGTTATCTCAGGGGGTGTCAATTAGTCTTTGTTGGGAATGCTTAATTAAAGATTAACGGTGTGCAAATTCAATTGAGAAATAGGCAAACTGAATATTGCATGAGACCTGTCTTATCAGTGACTGACTAGTACCTCTACCAGCTGCTGCTCTAGAATCACAAAGCTAAGCCACCCATGATCCACCTGCAGGAGAAAGTTTGGACGACCATGCCTCAAAAGCGATGACACCTTGATTCCCCACTAATGAAATCATCACAGAAAAAGATTGCGGATGGTTTTAATTCGGATTAAAATTCACTTTTTAAAGAGATGACTTCAAAAAAGCTGTGTGCACTTCCCGTCTCCACTCCAATTCTTAATTTCCCATTGCTCTGATCCGAAATCTTGACTTGGCAAGATTTAGATGCGAATATGAGACGTTTATCAAATTTCTCCATTAATCTGATGTGTGGGCCTTGATTAAAACGCTACCCCCAGACAGACAACATAGATGCTCAATATGCACAATTTACAGAAATACACAGATTGATACAGATGTGCTGTGTACTTTTTCCTGGTTGGGCTGGTTTGTGATCAATAAAGCTGAACACTCAGGGATCAGGGTGTGTTGTTTTTTGTCTGGAGTTAGTTTTATACTGAAAAGACAGCAGGGAGTGAGTGAAGGGAGAGCTGAGACACCCCATTACCACCACCACCACCACTACCAGCACCCACTCTGTTTGAAAGGACGGTCAGGGAGGGATCCCTGGGAGCAGCCAGAGATTGATTCTCTCCCCACCTAGAGATGTGACTTGTTTTCCAGAGAGGTGATATGAGGCTTCCGTAGAGGGTCTGGGAGTTAGAAATGCCATGCCCCTGATGGGGTAGAGGAGGGAGAGAGATTGGTGCAGAGAGAGAAGGAAGACAAAGAGGGAGACAGAGATGGAATGGCTGAGCCATGCCCTATCAAACTGACTGAGCCATGCTCTATCAAACTGACTGAGCCATGCTCTATCAAACTGACTAAGCCATGCCCTATCAAACTGACCGAGCCATGCCCTATCAAACGGACAGAGCCATGCCCTATCAAACTGACCGAGCCATGCCCTATCAAACTGACCGAGCCATGCCCTATCAAACTGACTGAGCCATGCCCTATCAAACTGACTGAGCCATGCCCTATCAAACTGACTGAGCCATGCTCTATCAAACTGACCGAGCCATGCTCTATCAAACTGACCGAGCCATGCTCTATCAAACTGACCGAGCCATGCTCTATCACACTGACCGATCCATGCCATATCAAACTGACTGAGCCATGCCTTATCAAACTGACCGAGCCATGCTCTATCGAACTGACTGAGCTATGCCCTATCAAACTGACGAGCCATGCCCTATCAAACTGACCGAGCCATGCCCTATCAAACTGACTGAGCCATGCCCTATCAAACTAACTGAGCCATGCCCTATCAAACTGACCGAGCCATGCTCTATCAAACTGACCGAGCCATGCCCTATCAAACTGACCGAGCCATGCCCTATCAAACTGACCGAGCCATGCTCTATCAAACTGACTGAGCCATGCTGTATCAAACTGACCGAGCCATGCGCTATCAAACTGACCGAGCCATGCCTTATCAAACTGACCGAGCCATGCTCTATCAAACTGACTGAGCCAAGCTCTATCAAACTGACTGAGCTATGTCCTATCCAACTGACGAGCCATGCCTTATCAAACTGACTGAGCCATGCCCTATCAAACTGACCGAGCCATGCCCCATCAAACTGATGAGCCATGCCCTATCAAACTGACTGAGCCATGCCCTATCAAACTGACTGAGCCATGCCCTATCAAACTGACTGAGCCATGCTCTATCAAACTGACTGAGCCATGCTCTATCAAACTGACCGATCCATGCCCTATCAAACTGACTGAGCCATGCCCTATCAAACTGACTGAGCCATGCCCTATCAAACTGACTGAGCCATGCCCTATCAAACTGACTGAGCCATGCCCTATCAAACTGACTGAGCCATGCCCTATCAAACTGACTGAGCCATGCCCTATCAAACTGACTGAGCCATGCTCTATCAAACTGACTGAGCCATGCTCTATCAAACTGACCGATCCATGCCCTATCAAACTGACTGAGCCATGCCCTATCAAACTGACTGAGCCATGCCCTATCAAACTGACTGAGCCATGCCCTATCAAACTGACTGAGCCATGCCCTATCAAACTGACTGAGCCATGCCCTATCAAACTGACTGAGCCATGCTCTATCAAACTGACTGAGCCATGCTCTATCAAACTGACCGATCCATGCCATATCAAACTGACTGAGCTATGCCCTATCAAACTGACTGAGCCATGCCCTATCAAACTGACTGAGCCATGCCCTATCAAACTGACTGAGCCATGCCCTATCAAACTGACCGAGCCATGCTCTATCAAACTGACTGAGCCGTGCCCTATCAAACTGACTGAGCCATACCCTATCAAACTGACTGAGCCGTGCCCTATCAAACGGACTGAGCCAATGCCCTATCAAACTGCCTGAGCCATGCCCTATCAAACTGACTGAGCCATGCCCTATCAAACTGACTGAGCCATGCTCTATCAAACTGACTGAGCCATGCCCTATCAAACTGACTGAGCCATGCCCTATCAAACTGACTGAGCCATGCCCTATCAAACTGACTGAGCCATGCCCTATCAAACTGACTGAGCCATTCCCTATCAAACTGACTGAGCCATGCTCTATCAAACTGATTGAGCCATGCCCTATCAAACTGACTGAGCCATGCCCTATCAAACTGACTGAGCCATGCCCTATCAAACTGACTGAGCCATGCCCTATCAAACTGACTGAGCCATGCCCTATCAAACTGACAGAGCCATGCTCTATCAAACTGACTTAGTCATGCCCTATCAAACTGAAAGGTTTGGGACATTCCTCTGTGTAGGCCGGCCCTTCTCAGCAGCAACGCAGACAGACTCTATGACTCATCCATAGATCATGTGCACTCTAGTTAATGTTGCTACTGAACACTCCATCCTCTCGCTTATAGATCCACTGTCTTCTAATGCTGATTGATATAAATACAATTGCGTTTGATTGACACCACGGCCAACGGGCATGGTTTTCAACCCCCAAAAAATGTATTTTGTGAAATGGCCATAGTCAAAGGCTCCGGGCGGTTCCCAGCTGCGAGGGCAGTGACCTCTGGATAGCACATGTAATAGATTACTATATATGTCTTGTGCTGTCTCCCTCTCTTTCTCTGAGCCGAGGAGCCAAGGACCCCAGGAGACATGAACTCATTAATTACGGGGGGTGTTAGCCAGGCTGGACGCTGACACGATCGTTGTGGCTGTGTGGTTATTGACTACTCCGCAGAGGAAAGTTGCTCATTTAGCACAGTCTCGCAAGCCTGGGAGGTCACTGATCATTGTGGCGGGAGCATCTGCTGGCCTTTGTTTGCTTCCCTGTGTGTGTGTGTGTGTGTGTGTGTGTGTGTGTGTGTGTGTGTGTGTGCGTGTGTGTGTGTTTGTGTGTGTACTAATGTATTTATAGACTTAAGTGAATGATGTAACTAGTGCACACAATTACATCTACCTCGCTGGAATGTATACAAATAAATATTATTATTTTTTCTAGGAGACCTACACTACATGACCAAAAGTATGTGGATACCTGCTCGTCAAACATCTCATTGGTCCCCCCTTTGCTGCTATAACAGCCCTCCACTCTTCCAGGAAGGCTTTCCACTTGATGCTGAAACATTGCTGCGGGGACTTGCTTCCATTCAGCCATAAGAGCATTAGTGAGGTCGGGCACTGATGTTGGGCGATTAGTCCCAGCTCGCAGTCGGCGTTCCAATTCATCCCAAAGGTGTTAAATGGGGTTGAGGTCAGGGCTCTGTGCAGGCCAGTCAAGTTCTTCCACACCGATCTCGACAAACCATTTCTGCTTTGTCCAAGGGGGCATTGTCATGCTGAAACAGGAAAGGGCCTTCCCCAAACTGTAGCCACAAAGTTGGAAGCACAGAATCGTCTAGAATGTCATTGTATGCTGTAGCGTTAAGATTTCTGTTCACTGGAACTAAGGGGCCTAGTCCAAACCATGAAAAACAGCCCCAGACCATTATACCTCCTCCACCAAACTTTTCAGTTGGCACTATGCATTCGGGCAAGTAGCGTTCTCCTTGCATCCACCAAACCCAGATTCATCCGTTGGACTGCCAGATGGTGAAACGTGATTCCACTGCTTCAGAGTCCAATGGCGGCGAGCTTTACACCACTCCAGCCGACCCTTGTCATTGCGCATGGTGATCTTAGGCTTGTGTGCGGCTGCTCGGCCATGGAAACCCATTTCCTGAAGCTCCCGACGAACAGTTCTTGTGCTGACATTGCTTCCAGAGGCAGTTTTGGAACTCGGTAGTGAGTGTTGCAACCGATGACAGACGATTTTTACGTGCTACACGCTTCAGCACTCGCCGGTCCCATTCTGTGAGCTTGTGTGGCCTACCACTTCACGGCTGAGCCTTTGTTGCTCCTAGATGTTTCCACTTCACAATAACAGCACTTACAGTTGACCAGGGCAGCTCTAGCAGGGCAGAAATTTGACAAACTGACTTGTTGGGAAGGTGGCATCCTATGACAGTGCCACGTTGATAGTCACTGAGCTCTTCAGTAAGGCCATTCTGCTGCCAATGTTTGTCTATGGAGATTGCATGGCGGTGTACTCAATTTTATACACCTGTCAGCAACGGGTGTGGCTGAAATTACCGAATCCACTCATTTGAAGGGGTGTCCACATGCTTTTGTATATATAGTGTATTTGTTTTATCAACCAGTGACCAGTCCTATAATTACCCAATCATGGTAAAACCATCTGTCCTCCATCAAAACAGTTATCAGCTTACAAACCCATTACAAATGTACATGCTGATAAAGTAACACTGATTTATTGATCCATAGTTTCAGAAGTTGTTGACAGTTCTCAGAGAGTCATCTCCAACACCCACCTCCCCATCTGGAACACAGCAAGAGTGAGCTCTAGAATTGAGCTGGAATTCCAGAATGGCAATGGAGTAAGCAGAGGCCAATGTTCCACCTGAAGTTGAACAAATATAAGTTATTTCCATTTGTCATGTTTTTAGAAAACCAATGCAATAATCTGAGCCAGTCTTCAGCCTTGATCTCCCAGATGCTTTTGAAATTCTAATTCCCTCCCAGATGGATGTGGAAAACGACTTAACTACCCCTTTAAAAACACATCTATTATGATTCCCAGCATTTAACAAAACAAATTGGCTTAATGTCCGGGCCCTAATTGTGTCGGAGTTAATAGTGTTTTTGCTTTAAATGGTGCACCTTTGGGACTTTGTGGCGCTGGGGCAAGGAGGCACAGGCCTGCTCTATGTGAGTTTATCAGCCAAGGAGAATAGGAGGTGTGGCTCTAATTGCCTAGACTTCTGCTCCTCACTCATGCAAACCAGGGTGGATGAGAGGGTGAGGTGGAGCCTTTGGGAGCTGTTGCAGCAGCACTGTCTCCTGGGGAAGTGCTCTGGCTATTACTGGCACTCGTATAGAGGATGAAGAGAAGCTTTGATTTATTATATCATTGTTTTATTTTTGGTGAAAGTCGTATTGTGGATTGGAAAGGCAAGACATAATGTTCATGTGTAGTGGATGCTTTGGAAGTTGTTGTGAAACGTTTTACATGTGTATCGTTGTCCTGTAGAGTTTCCGATGTCTAATTATCTGTTCAAAAGGCCTCTTTGCTATACGTATTAATTTCAAAATGATGTAGCATTAGTTTCTATTGTGGGTGAAATCTTCCTTAGAATGGGTCCAGCAGCTTGTTCTACCACAGTGCCAGAGATCACAAAGCTTAATTTAAAAAGATGTGAAAAAATAATACCTTTTGTTTCTTTTCTCCCAACTGTCATAAATCTAATAAAGCCCAGGTCCTGTGGGTCTGTTCATAATAGATTATGACTAAAGGCCCCCTGGGACCAATTAGACCAACAGAAAATTTATTGGATTGTGTACCGTTTAAGAAAATAATATTGACTTAACAAACAGTCGTCTGGAACATTATGGTCCAGAAAAATTTACCAGCATCTCCATGGCACCAGATTACTAATACTTGTCTGACCATGCATAGACTACATCTAGCAATCAATCTGGTATGATAGCTTATCAACTCTGCTGCCTTTGTCAGTTGATGTTACTTGTAAGCTGTAAACGAACCTGAAATGACCTCAACATGCCTGCTTGTCTCAGAATATGACCGTCAGTGTGACAGGGATGACCATCATTGTCAGGATGTAGCAATCAATGTCAGGGAATGATGGGAATGGCTGTCCTGGTGACAATGGGTCTGTGTCTGTATTGTACCTTCCTTCCTGCCGGAGGTGACAGTGATGTCCGCCAGACAGGTGACGGCCTGAATTGGCATGTGGAACTCGTTGTGGGGTGGTGAGGGGTGGGGCCGAGAGGGAGATGGCAGCTCGTGCATTTTTTATAGAAGTCCAGGGGTGCTTACACAGCGCCTCGTTACTGCCCATCCAAACTGGCATGGCACGGGGCCCGCCATCTGCCTGCATGCCTGCCCGCCAGCCCCCGCCAGCAACAGACCCTACTTTAGACACCTCAATAATTTAGTGCATGTGTTTACAGAACGTTGACAAAGTCAAGTGCACTGGCCCTGTATACATCCCCGGATGAATAATACATGTGGTAAGGTTGGGGAATGTGCCTGGCGGTATGGAGTCCTGATCTACCACCACATAAGCAGAGTAAATGTCCTGACATTTCAAATATCCACTGTGGAGGAATGTGCTGAACGCACCAGATCTGCACAGACTCCCAGTTAAGAGAGGAGGTAGGAGGGAGTAGATAGTGGAGGGGGTGTAGGGGGGTATTGGTGGGATGCTTAGATTCTAGAAATAAGAGTATCTTCTTCTCCTAGAACAATAGGTCTGGAACAAATCAAACCAACCATACCCAGAGGCTCTTGATAGGATGTTGCCTGATTGATGCCTGGGTGCTTTTATCTGTTCTGTGAGACGCTTAAGAGAATCTTAAAGAGAGGACAACATGTGGCTGTTATGTAAAGACATAATGACTTTCTTCCTCCGTTGAAGATTGTTAAGTCCACCCTATTGTCCTGGGAGAATGGGATTCAGGAGTCCATGTTCTCTGTTTCTCCACACTTTTTCTTCTCTTTGCTTTAAAGAAAAATGAGGTGCTTGAATCTCTGCTCATCATGACGGAAACCATGACTAATAAATGTTTTACAATCCCCCTGATGCATCAAACTCAGAGAAAATGAAAGGCCCTCACATTTTTGGGTGTACATCACAAATGCATGAGTTTGGGTGTGGTGGTAACTGACACAAATACATCATTGTTATGACTGAGGCTTTTGTTAATAATGCAGCTGGTTATGCAGACAGCGTTTAATCATCGGAAGCTTAGAGGAAAAACAGTCTCCCTTTTTTATTTGATTAATACGACAATCAAATGAGTAATGGCTAGTGAATACCTGCAAGATACCACACTACTATGCCATTGTTGATTGAGTTTTGGCTGAGACATTCTACCAGCTAATATCTCTAAACTATAGCACACTATAAAGGAACTCTAATCGGTGAGGCAAATACCACTGGAGTAAACACATGGCACTGAATCGTTTGGTCTGAACATACTCCTATGTAATGTAGCATTAGATGTGTCTACATGATCAAACACAAACAAAGACCGTGGCTGTGTATTTTCCCTGGACTACATTGTTGTCTCTGGTATAGACATAGTAAACTTCAACACGACGTGTGTGTGAGTTTACTTGTGTACTTGTGTGTGTGTGTGTGTGTGTGTGTGTGTGTGTGTGTGTGTGTTCCTACGTGCGTGTGTAGTTACATGTGAGCATTTTTGTGTTTTAAATGAGAAAGAGGATGGAAGGCTTAATTCATGCCATGATGGCCCTTCATAAATAGGTAAGTGTGTCTTGCAGAGCGAGGGCCTCTTGGGGGATTACCATCACACTGAACTGCAGGATGCCTCATCGAGGTGGAGCACACTGGGTTCCCTGCTGAGCTAACTTAAGGCATCCGCGTACATAGAACTCGCTAGGCAAAGTGAACATCTGTGCTCGCATCCTCCCTAAAGACCTTTGCTTGAAAAACGGCAATATTACTTTTGTCTGTCCGTCTTGAGCCACCATAGCAACAACATAGCCATAACACTTCCTCAAAATAGTCCAAATTAATCTAAGATAAATCAAGAAATCTGTAATTAATTTTGCCGGTTTTGCCGAGGAGATGTTTTACATCTGAGATGTTTAGTGTAGTACTTCTCAAGTGAAAAACTGTGCATGAAAACTAATCGTCTCTCATTGAAAGACATCAAACACTTCATGTTCCCACTCCTACTTGGAGTAGTACTGTTGACCAATCACCAACGAAGGGGCGTAGACTTCGGCTACTGAACTTCGACTTGCCTCAAGAAACAACTGTGTGTGCACGAACAGCCGAAAAAAACCTTCCGAACACCAAAACGAAGAAAAACATCACAAAATGTCTTCATGATATATACTCAAACTGTTTAGACTGGGAAGCATGCAACAGATGTGCGCACTGGCACATGCACGCACAGGCTTCACACACATGCTTCAAACACACACACACACACACTGTTCCAGTAGGTATATTGACAGATGTTGACTCTTGATGAAGGGCCTGTCCCTGTTCTCCTCCCCAGATCTATAACAGAGAGGATGTGTGTCCAGTTGGGGTGCAGGCGGCTCAAACTAACCTATCTGGCTGATAGACAGCCTTTATGTTCACTCGTCTGTTTGTGCGAGCATCACAGAGGTTTTTCACCACTCAAATGCCCATTTTACAGTGGATTTGAACTTCCATTTAAACAATGGCCATATCTTCTCTCTGTCTCTTTCTCAACGGCCCTGCGTCTCCTCTATTTTACTGGCTAAGTAATTATTTATGCTCCAGTGTAGAGAAAATATGTCTCATGTTTTATCTCATTCTCCCTCCACTCTGAAGATAGGCGATAATGGGGTTGTACATAGGGCTGCTGGTGCCGTCCATATATATAATATTTTACTAGATTATTTTATATTCCGTATGATTTATGAGGAGCGATCTCAAGTCGTAATTAATCTGAACCGTCATGTGTAGAAAAGGCCAACTATTGATCTATATACAACACATGGCTGGGATCCTATTCTCCCTGCACCAAATCTCAGGCCCAACTCTTGAATCAGCACTTCTGGTTCCCTTGGCCGGGTCGTGCTGTGTAAGGCTGCTCTGCCGGATTCTGCTTGCTCCGTCATCACTCTTTTACCATATACATACAGTGGGGAAAAAAAGTAGTTCTCCCACTTAAAAAGATGAGAGAGGCCCGTAATTTTCACCATAGGTACACGTCAACTATGACAGACAAAATGAGAAAAATAAATCCAGAAAATCACATTGTAGGATTTTTAATGAATTTATTTGCAAATTATGGTGGAAAATAGGTATTTTGTCAATAACAAAAGTTTCTCAATACTTTGTTATATACCCTTTGTTGGCAATGACACAGGTCAAACGTTTTCTGTAACTCTTCACAAGGTTTTCACACACTGTTGCTGGTATTTTGGCCCATTCCTCCATGCAGATCTCCTCTAGAGCAGTGATGTTTTGGGGCTGTCGCTGGGCAACATGGACTTTCAACTCCCTCCAAAGATTTTCTATGGGGTTGAGATCTGGAGACTGGCTAGGCCACTCCAGGACCTTGAAATGCTTCTTACGAAGCCACTCCTGTGTGTTTGGGATCATTGTCATGCTGAAAGACCCAGCCACGTTTCATCTTCAATGCCCTTGCTGATGGAAGGAGGTTTTCACTCAAAATCTCACGATACATGGCCCCATTCATTCTTTCCTTTACACGGATCAGTCGTCCTGGTCCCTTTGCAGAAAAACAGCCCCAAAGCATGATGTTTCCACCCCCATGCTTCACAGTAGGTATGGTGTTCTTTGGATGCAACTCAGCATTCTTTGTCCTCCAAACACGACGAGTTGTGTTTTTACCAAAAAGTTATATTTTGGTTTCATCTGACCATATGATATTCTCCCAATCCTCTTCTGGATCATCCAAATGCACTCTAGCAAACTTCAGACGGGCCTGGACATGTACTGGCTTAAGCAGGGGGACACGTCTTGCACTGCAGGATTTGAGTCCCTGGCGGCGTAGTGTGTTACTGATGGTAGGCTTTGTTACTTTGGTCCCAGCTCTCTGCAGGTCATTCACTAGGTCCCCCCGTGTGGTCATTTTGACCCCACGGGGTGAGATCTTGCGTGGAGCCCCAGATCGAGGGAGATTATCAGTGGTCTTGTATGTCTTCCATTTCCTAATAATTGCTCCCACAGTTGATTTCTTCAAACCAAGCTGCTTACCAATTGCAGATTCAGTCTTCCCAGCCTGGTGCAGGTCTACCATTTTGTTTCTGGTGTCCTTTGACAGCTCTTTGGTCTTGGCCATAGTGGAGTTTGGAGTGTGACTGTTTGAGGTTGTGGACAGGTGTCTTTTATACTGATAACAAGTTCAAACAGGTGCCATTAATACAGGTAACGAGTGGAGGACAGAGGAGCCTCTTAAAGAAGAAGTTACAGGTCTGTGAGAGCCAGAAATCTTGCTTGTTTGTAGGTGACCAAATACTTATTTTCCACCATAATTTGCAAATAAATTCATTAAAAATCCTACAATGTGATTTTCTGGATTTTTTTCCCTCATTTTGTCTGTCATAGTTGACGTGTACCTATGATGAAAATTACAGGCCTCTCTCATCTTTTTAAGTGGGAGAACTTGCACAATTGGTGGCTGACTAAAAATTTTCTTTCCCCACTGTATATTTTCTATCCATCCATTGCAGCAGGCAGGGCGTTCCACTCCCCTCTCCATGATCCATGATCCATCCCCCTGTCTCTTTTCCTGCTATGGTGGTTCAGCAGAAGAAAGGGGTGGATCTCCTTTCCCTCTGCAGGAGTGGGGATAAAATGTGAAAGAGAGAAAAGAGAAGAGAAAACAAATCGGTGTTCCCCCAGGAGTTGGGCGGTGGTGACAGCGTTGCCCCTGTGACAGGCTCCAAACAAGCGCGTTAGGTTGAAAGCCTCGGTGGCATTTGTGGACATTTGCGTAGGAGACCGATTCGCTTCGGCGGAGAAAGAAGAAAATACATGTTTTTGTCGCATAGGTTCCATTTGATCTGTTTATTGACTGGATGGTGTGAGTTTGGCCACTGCAGATCTGACTTAATATGAGCAAGGGCGGTTTCGGGGCCCCTGGGGCCAGAGGGAGGGCCTGGTAAGTGTGTTGACCTGCTCAGACAGGGCACATTCAGAGAAATGAATTTCATCTGCGTTTCAGACAGGAAAGCAATGGAGACACGAGCAGCCAGCTTGAGAGAGAGACAGAGAGACATTTCAGAGTAATATTGATCCATGTTAATTAGATTCCTATCAAGTCTTAGGGGACTGGTGTTCCGGCAACACATTTTAGAGGGAGAAAATAGGCTCAGAGATACACCACTATATGAACTGAGTTAATTTCATTCCAAAGGCCCCAGTACAAAACCTGATTTGATTATTCAGAGTATTTTTTGTGTCTAATTACAATTACCCTCAAGTTGATAGAAACTTTTCAGTGAACCTAACTGACTTTGCATCCCTTTTAAAAAGGTTTGGTGTTTTTTCTTCTGTGGTCAGTAGCACTACTTTTTGCTTTGCAGTGAGTGTAATTTCAGTATAATTAATGTGTTTGTTATTAAACAGTCATATGGTTGAATCTGTCCATGCAAATACAGTAGCCTATGTGTCTCTGTTTTATAATGACACACTAAAGAGTATTTTTCATTTCTTCCACAAATATTTTATCTCCTATTCTCTGCAAAAAAAAAGGCTACTTCTAACAACAAACTGGCGTTAATGAGTAACGTTAGCCATTTTGAGTGGATAAGCCTCTGCTACCTAATGAAGGACCTGCCTTTTAACCCCAGCTGTGACCAGTAGTATTAGTCATCAGCTGGTGGTGGAGTGGTCGTCCTCTTCTGTAAACTCACTCATTGGCTGAGCTGTCAGGGAAGGGGTGTGTGTGGGGGCTGAGGGGGTGTGTGTGGGGGGCACCCACCGGGTCACTGGCTTTCATGGGTGATCTGTTTGTCATAATGGCTTTTAAAAGGTCACACGTGTTGATTAAAATGAGTGATCGTTAAAAGGCTTTGCCATGCCACTGCCAGGCCCACGCCCCTCCTCAGGTCATGTCCAATGGGGTGTAGGCCAATTTGTTATGGAGTGATGCATATAGAGCTCCACGGATACATGGATTATAGGGGAGTAGGTCAGGCAAATATATGGACAGATCTGAGCTCACTTAGAAAGGAAGCCTGGCTGTCTAGATCCAATTGAAGGATTGTAGTGAATATCACTGGTTGGTCTTTTGCTTGCTGTTTGTAATACCTTATGTGTTTAAGAGGAAATGGGATGGATCGGAGGAGGGGTTGTCGGTCCTCTCATACTGAAATTCCCCCTTGCTGTGCTATAACTCACCGCCAGCCCCTCTCACAGTGTAGCAGTAACTCTGCATGGCATTATCCATGGGTTTAGGGCCATCTCCCTACACTCACCGTTATTAATCTCACACATCTTTTACACCGCTCCTCCTGCCCCTCGCTATCCCTCTCCAGCCCAGCCGCCAGGATTCTCTGCCATCCCCACCGTCTCGGGAGACTCAACCAATACAATGTTCTGCTCAAGATTCAAACGTATTACCTCTCCGATGCAGGCTCCGGCGGCCAGTGACACTCTACGGGGTTATCATGAGACGTACCTGCATCATTCCACTCCAGAGCCACGCCCCCGGCCACTGCAGGCCACGGCCCCTCCAGATCCACCCCCACCCCAGGCAGCTCACTGTATGGTGGCTATAATTGTTGCCGTAAATCCTGCTGCTCCCCTACGTCCCTGTCTTACCCGCCCATTACGCATGGTTCACTACGGCCCTTGTTGATTGCAACTGTCAGCCAGGCTAGATTTATGCACTCAGAGGTAGGTGGTGGAGGGAGGAAGGGAGGAGAGGGTGATGAGGGGTGGGCGGGTTTATTGGGTGAGCCCACGCTTGACCTGCCCTCTTCCCTCCGCCCTCTCACCCCTCTCACCCCTCTCACCCCTCACTCTCCACACACCCTCAGAGTAGGAGGAAGTGGGTGAGATGAAGTCACTCAGTAGGTCCAGTCTTCTTCAATTCAGCTTGGCTCTGTCTGGTCTGTCCCTGTTGACGAAAGGGGAAACCCAGTGGGTTCTTCTGTAGATGAGATCTGGTGCTTATCTCTCTGTCTGTCAGCGCTGGCTGAATGGGCATGGTAAGTGTTTGTGTTTTTGTGATTATGAGCGCTCTCGTTTTTACAAAGTCTCTTCTCTCAGGCTCCTCCCTCCCTCTCACCAGCACAGCTCATGACAGGAAGCCTGTAACAAAGTAATCTGTACAGTACACCAACCCAGGTTGAGAGGTAGAGAGAGGTAGAGAGCTAGCTCCAGCCCATCACAGAGCCCATCACACTGCCTGCCACAGCATGGACCAGCTTATCCCCCCACTGCCACACACACCACTGAAATAACCCATTGTGTTCTGTCATCATACTTACCCACTACCCAGTGCTTCACCACCGCATACTGACACTTAGGTATTCACTGTAATCACTGATCATTGTAGCCCAGAGTCTTTTGTCCAGGTGGCACCATTACTGTACAGTAGCAGAGACTCAAAGGCCCACACACACAGTCTGAGAGGTTCTAAGTTCTCCTCAGGGAGGACAGGGCCGCAGGCCGCCACAGGAGCAGCATTAATGGAATTACAGGAAAGACCCTGCCCCTGGCCTTACTGTGAGAGAGAGAGAGAGAGAGAGAGAGAGAGAGAGAGAGAGAGAGAGAGAGAGAGAGAGAGAGAGAGAGAGAGAGAGAGAGAGAGAGAGAGAGAGAGAGAGAGAGAGATGGAAGAGAGAGATGGGAGAGAGGGAGGGAGGGAGGGAGGGAGGGAGGGAGGGAGGGAGGGAGGGAGGGAGAGCACGCACACCAATCTACACTATAGCACTTACGGAATTAACCGGTTTCCCTTTTTTAAGGCAACCAATCAATGGCTGCTCATTAGTAATTCACAGGATCATAGGAGGGAACCATAACTGTCATAAATTGTCATTCTGGTTGATCATTAGAACCCAATTTATTAGAATTAACAGACAACATTATTCATCAACAAAAAAAGTATAAATATTCATTACGCAGGCATTTTATTTATGTAGTCGTAATCTGGGCAGAAAAATTTAGAATATTAATTTCTTGGAATTATGAAATAATTGAGTGAATTGATTAAGTTGAAGGTTAATCTTTAAGAGGCGTGTGAATGTAAATGTTTGTGTGTGCCTCTATCTGTCATGTTGTGGATGGATGTTATGTATGCATCCGTGTTTGTCTCAGCATGGAACCATGGAGGCATCAGCAGAACGTTGGGAGAACATTTGAAGCTATAGAACACCAGTCAGTCTAATACCATTCTTCATATGGCAGCCCCTTAATTTAATTATCTCTTGAGAATATACAGGTAACTGCTAAAATAAAGGAAACACTTGACTAAATGAGGGATACAAAGTGTATTGAAAGCAGGTGCTTCAACACAGGTGTGGTTCCTGAGTTAATTAAGCAATTAACATCCCATCATGTTTAGGGTCATGTATAGAAATGCTGGGCAGGCCATTATTTTGGCTACCATGGCTATGCCCCTATTGGATGACAATGCCCCCATCCACAGGGCACGAGTGGTCACTGAATGATTTGATTCACATAAAAATTATATAAACCATATTCCCGTCACCAGATCTCAACCCAATTGAACACTTATGGGAGATTCTGGAGTAGTGCCTGAGACAGCGTTTTCCAGCACCATCAACAAAACACTGAATGATGGAGTTTATTGTGGAATAATGGTGTCACATCCCTCCAATAGAGTTCCAGACACATGTAGAATCTATGCCAAGTTGCATTGAAGCTGTTCTGGCTTGTGGTGGCCCATCGCCCTATTAAGACGCTTAATGTTTCCTTTGGTGTTTCCTTTATTTTGGCAGTTACCTGTATATATACACTACCAGTCAAAAGTTTGGACACACCTACTCATTCAAGGGTTTTTATTTATTTTTACAATTTTTTACATTGTAGAATAATAGTGAAGATATCAAAACTATGAAATAACACATATGGAATCATGTAGTAAGCAAAAAAGTGTTAAACAAATCAAAATATATTTTATATTTGAGATATGCCTTTTACTGAGGAGTGGCTTCTGTCTGACCACTCTACCATAAAGGCCTGATTGGTGGAGTGCTGCAGAGATGGTTGTCCTTCTGCATGGTTCTCCCATCTCCACAGAGGAACTCTAGAGCTCTGTCAAAGTGACCATCTGGTTCTTGGTCACCTCCCTGACCAAGGTCCTTCTCCCCCGATTGCTCAGTTTGGCGGCCAGCTCTAGGAAGAGTCTTGGTGGTTCCAAACTTCTTCCATTTAAGAATGATGGAGGCCACTGTGTTCTTGGGGACCTTCAATGCTGCAGAAACATTTTGGTACCCTTCCCCAGATCTGTGCCTCGACACAATCCTGTCTCGGAGCTCTACGGACAATTCCTTTGACCTCATGGCTTAGTTTTTGCTCTAACATGCACTGTTAACTGTATGACCTTATATAGACAGGTGTGGGCCTTTCCAAATATTGTCCAATCAATTGAATTTACCACAGGTGGACTTCAATCAAGTTGTAGAAACATCTCAAGGATGATCAATGGAAACAGGATGCACCTGAGCTCAATTTTGAGGGTTTGACTGAATACTTATGTAAATAAGGTATTTAAAATAAAAATAAAAATCTATGTACATTTGCTAACATTTCTAAAAACCTGTTTTCGCTTTGTCATTATGGGGTATTGTGTGTAGATTGATGTGGGAAAAAAACAATTTAATCAATTTTAGAATAAAGCTATAACGTAACAAAATGTTTATATATATATACACTGCTCCAAAAAATAAAGGGAACACTAAAATAACACATCCTAGATCTGAATGAATGAAATAATCTTATTAAATACTTTTTTCTTTACATAGTTGAATGTGCTGACAACAAAATCACACAAAAATTATCAATGGAAATCAAATTTATCAACCCATGGAGGTCTGGATTTGGAGTCACCCTCAGAATTAAAGTGGAAAACCACACTACAGGCTGATCCAACTTTGATGTAATGTCCTTAAAACAAGTCAAAATGAGGCTCAGTAGTGTGTGTGGCCTCCACGTGCCTGTATGACCTCCCTACAACGCCTGGCATGCTCCTGATGAGGTGGCGGATGGTCTCCTGAGGGATCTCCTCCCAGACCTGGACTAAAGCATCCGCCAACTCCTGGACAGTCTGTGGTGGATGGAGCAAAACATGATGTCCCAGATGTGCTCAATTGGATTCAGGTCTGGGGAACGGGCGGGCCAGTCCATAGCATCAATGCCTTCCTCTTGCAGGAACTGCTGACACACTCCAGCCACATGAGGTCTAGCATTGTCTTGCATTAGGAGGAACCCAGGGCCAACCGCACCAGCATATGGTCTCACAAGAGGTCTGAGGATCTCATCTCGGTACCTAATGGCAGTCAGGCTACCTCTGGCGAGCACATGGAGGGCTGTGCGGTCCCCCATAGAAATGCTACCCCACACCATGACTGACCCACCGCCAAACCGGTCATGCTGGAGGATGTTGCAGGCAGCAGAACGTTCTCCACGGTGTCTCCAGACTCTGTCACGTCTGTCAAATGTGCTCAGTGTGAACCTGCTTTCATCTGTGAAGAGCACAGGACACCAGTGGCGAATTTGCCAATCTTGGTGTTCTCTGGCAAATGCCAAACGTCCTGCACGGTGTTGGGCTGTAAGCACAACCCCCACCTGTGGACGTCGGGCCCTCATACCACCCTCATGGAGTCTGTTTCTGACCGTTTGAGCAGACACATGCACATTTGTGGCCTGCTGGAGGTCATTTTGCAGGGCTCTGGCAGTGCTCCTCCTGCTCCTCCTTGCACAAAGGTGGAGGTAGCAGTCCTCCTCCACGTCTCCTGATGTACTGGCCTGTCTCCTGGTAGCGCCTCCATGCTCTGGACACTACGCTGACAAACACAGCAAACCTTCTTGCCACAGCTCGCATTGATGTGCCATCCTGGATGAGCTGCACTACCTGAGCCACTTGTGTGGGTTGTAGACTCCGTCTCATGCTACCACTAGAGTGAAAGCACCGCCAGCATTCAAAAGTGACCAAAACATCAGCCAGGAAGCATAGGAACTGAGAAGTGGTTTGTGGTCACCACCTGCAAAACCAGTCCTTTATTGGGGGTGTCTTCCTAATTGCCTATAATTTCCACCTGTTGTCTATTCCATTTGCACAACAGCATGTGACATTTATTGTCAATCAGTGTTGCTTCCTAAGTGGACAGTTTGGAGTTACATTGTGTTGTTTAAGTGTTCCCTTTATTTTTTGAGCAGTATATATATATATATATATACATATATATATATATATATATATATATATATATATATATATATATATATAATGATTGTATTTGGAATCATTGGTAAGGATACAATAGGGGTATCAATAATGCTCCATACGATTCAGGGTCTATATATACAGTAGACCCTATATATACAGTAGACCCTGAATCATATGGAGCGTTATTGATACCCCTATTGTATCCTTACATTTACGTCATTTAGCAGACACCCTTATCCAGAGCGACTTACAGTTAGTGAGTGCATACATATTTATTTTTTCATACTGGCCCCCCATGGGAATCGAACCCACAACCCACGCCATGCTCTACAAACTGAGCTACATCCCTGCCGGCCATTCCCTCCCCTACCCTGGACGACGCTGGGACAATTGTGCGCCGCCCCATGGGTCTCCTGGTCGCGGCCGGCTACGACAGAGCCTGGATACGAACCAGGATCTCTAGTGGCACAGCTAGCACTGCGATGCAGTGCCTTAGACCACTGCGCCAATCATTCCAAATACAATCATAGTTATACCCAACAATCCATATATATCAGTTGTGGCTAAAACAATGTCTGGGGTATTGGATTGTGAGGAAAATCACCGGCTTATGAGAGAGACAAGAAAAAATTGATTGTTTATTACAATACAGAGACTGAAGCAAATTGGGGTCATCAAGTAGCCATGATGTGTATTGGAGACAATGGTATCAGAGTAATGCGGGGAGGAAGGAGAAGTTTTATTTAAAGAGGTGTCTTCAGCACAAATGTATTCAGTGCTGCATATGGGAAAGCCTGGGCCTCCAGCCACAGACAGCCGTCAATGGGCAGAGATAATTTGATGAATTTGTTTGCTCCCTATCCTCCATAACCAGATTTCGTGTTCTCTGGCTTTATTTGGTCTCTCAGATGAAGTGAGCGTGGTGGAATTTGCTGTATTTTGTAGTCACACAGGGTAGTTCGACGTGACCGCAGGGCTGGGTGACTACAGAAACCGGAATCTCTCTTTCTCTCTCTCTTTCTCTCTCACTGTTCGCCTCACTCCCTCAAGCGTCATTTCTCCTCTTTGAGCGTGTTTCTCTCTATCTCTCTCGATGTGGGGGTGTTCATGAGTGGTTGGGGAGAATGTCTGTGAGTGTGTGCACGTGTGTTTCATATGGAAATATGCAATTGTCTTTGTGCAGATACGTACAGAAGAGGGTTTCAAAGCATATCTGTGTGTATGTTTTATTTCACGTGTCAGTGCGTGGATGTGCATGTGAGGGAGGCACAAATGGAATGGGAGCTAGTTACCACTGGGGAGCGATTTAAGGGCCTTTTATAGATATGGATCTTGCAGGTTTACTGGACAGGAGCTACTGAGCTACTGTCTCCTCCTCATCCTGACAGACATGTGCCTGCTAGGCCTCATACATAAACCACTGGGGTCTGGCCGTGTGTGCGTTTATGTGCGTGTTTGTGTGTGTGTTTGTGTGTCAGAGCGAGATAGCGATAGCTGTTGTATCTCTGCTCACGTGCCTCTCTTTCAATTGCACAATCAGTCAGAGGAACCGTTCAGACAGTCTCCTCTTAATAAGGAGGCTTCCACCCCAATCCTCACAGATAGCCTAAGTAAATCAAACCGGTGAGGAGGAGGAGAGGAGAGCTTCTTCAATCAGACTGGAGGAATTGAACCTGCCTGGTGGAAGATCTGCTGGTGGAGCCTCCACACAATGAGACAGAGAGGAGGGGGAGAGAGAGAGAGAGAGAGAGAGAGAGGGGGGAAAGAGAGGGATGGGGGAGACAGAGAGAGAGGGGGGAGGGAGAGATAGAGGGGGGGATAGAAGGGGGAGAAAGAGAGGGAGGGGGGAGACAGAGAGAGGGGGGGAAGAGAGGGAGAGAGGCGGGAGAGGGAGAGAAAGAGAGAGGGGGGGGAAGAGAGGGAGAGAGGGGGGAGAGGGGGGTGGGGACAATGTGAGGGAGGGAAAAAGCAAGGGAGGGAGGGAAACATAGACCTGCTATGATGATGACTACACTGAGAGAGATGTGCAGCATCCATCCATCTGGCCGCTGCTGTCTTGTCTTTTCATGAGAGGCTGAAACTCCTCTACACACTCAGGTCCTCCAGGCTCCACACAGCACAGCGCTGCCGCTGCCACCATAAAATAACTCCCATTGTAATTCAAGGAAAGGCAAGCGTTTTCATACACTTTGGCATGTATGTGTCCTCTGTGCTCCAGAACATGTAATATGGTCCTCATGGCGAGCTGAGTGAGACGTAATATTAAGTGTTTTTGTACTCACACCTAGAGGCGGCAATTTCCTAGGCTTGTCAAACTAGAACTCGGCTTCAACCTCTGTGCTGTGCTGGTCAGTCTTCTGGTTGAGTCCAATGTCGGCAATTTGAGGCGAGTGCTTCAGGCCACGTGCCCTGACCACCATAAGGGTTGAGGCAGAACGTTGGTCAGGGGATGGGAGAGGATAGGGGGCAGGTTGGGGGCCAGAGGGGAGCTCCTGGTATCCAGGGATAGCGGATGTGACCATCCTGGTCTATTTGAGCTAAAGTGATGATTAAGGGATCATGCCCTTTAAATAGACAATCCTGTTTACCCAGTTTAGGGCCGCAATCAATCCGCCATTCCGCAGATTAATTGAGACGCTTCCGATTGATTTTTTCTTCTTCCTCCTCCTCTGCCTTGCCCTCCTCCCAACAACTCCACAAACTGCAAGGCCTGAGTCCTGAGTGGAGGCAGCAGGATTCAACCAACACAACATCCATATTCAGTTAGACTGATGTTATAGTATAATATAGAATGCCTAGTACGCTCACAACTGCATTGTGGTATAGATATTTCTAGCTGTTGTACATACTGTATATAATGGTGTTATTATAATATTTTTTTAAGTGTACTGACAAGTGACTAAATGATTCCAGCTGCATCAGAAACCAAGTGTTGACTTCAACTTCTGGATCAATTCATTGTGATATTCATTAAATGTATTTGGATAAACTAGCTTCAATCTTACTTCTAAAACCAATGATGCAGGGAGTTGGTGTATCATTTAAACTTTAATTTGTTGACAAATAAACATGTTTCAATAAAACAGAAGATTAGTCTGTCAATGTAGCAAATAAGTAGACATGGCTTGTATTCAAGACAAAGTGTATTTGTTCTGGAGACTGAGGTGAGTTTACACAGCAGTATGCAGGAACAGTTATGGCAATGTATGACATATATACAATATACCACTAACGCTTATAATAAATACTACAGTTCTGCAAAGGGAATACTTGCATACAGTATGGTGTGTTTGGGTGGTGCAGTGAGGTATTCAGAGTCACTTTGATACAAGGGAAGATTGTTGATATGGGACCTTTCACATCTCCTCTTTGTGTCTGTGAAAGAAAGACGAAAACACTATTAGACATTCATGGGCAATCATTGTGTTCTGTCTGTATTCCTACTGTAGCAGCATGTGTAGAAATATGAGACATCTCACAGACAAATGTTAGCTACAACACGCAGGTATAGTTACTCCAAGACTAATATGAGCCATAAAGCCAAAGTCATTCCTTTACTCTCTGCCATCATCATCAAAATATTTTCTCCAGTTTTGCTCATAATGAGAGGCATTGAGGCTAGCTAGGCTACTTAGCTAACTAGCTATAACATTAGACTACAGTACATTTTAGGTATAGCAAACACAGCTAGCTAAACATGGCTAACTTGACTTGTAGTGGTACTAGCAAACCCTGTTATGTCCGAATCGATCAACAAAATGTACTGTACTGAGCAACACTGCCTCATGTAAAAAGAGAGGTTATATTGCTAGCTAGCTACCGACAGCAAAACAACTTACTCATTTGTAATTTGCCCTCCTGAGTCCTGGTCTAGACTGCTACCGCTGCTTGCTGGTCTCGCAATTCTTTTTCTCTGTGTCTCAACTCCTCTTCAGTGTATTATGGCTCAAATAAATAGGGCTGCATGTTCCTATGTAAAAGAATGTCAAAAAATGTTTAGTCGTCCAGCTCTTCTTGGAAAGAGGAATCATCAGAAGCAGCCATTGTAGCTAATTATTTAGCGATCTCGAATAGACAGTGCACGGGCACATAGGTCCTGTGAACCTGTAAACTACTACCGCCCCCATTTTGAAAAGCCTGCCTTCGAGGGTGGGATCAAGGAAGTGTAACCTAGATATCCTGCAATGTCCTGGCAAATAGGAACATTGTTGAGCCAAGTCCAATGGCTCTATTGAAGGACAACAATATCTACTCGCTGCTAGCGTGATCGTGCAATCGGCAAAACACAAAGGCCACAATAATTGCAAAAAAAATATGACCATTCATTTTTAGATCAGACAGCAGGATCAATCAACCAATGACGTCATTGGTTGAACTCTTCCGGCGCAAAAATAAAAACATATAGTGGATAATTATGTCTGAAACACCCTCTCATCAATCAGAATTATGTAGGGAGACTGGAAAAACACCCCAAATAGTGTCTAGCGGTGAAGTTTCCCTTTAATATTGTATTACTGTTGTTCGACTACAAAGGATAAAAAGACAGGCTTTTACGGTCAGTTAAAATATATATATATATGGATGTGGCAGAGTACATACAGCAAAGCCTACAGTTCTTGTAGAGAATATAGATTGCCTGCAGTTATCTTTCTCCCTCACTTGCGGCCATTTTAAGTTGTTCATTCCATTTATCTTCTATCATGGGGAAGAGAAATGTCATCCTATATGCCAGGTTAAAGAGAACTCTGTATATTCCCCTCCCTGTAAAAATCATCATTAGTGCTAGAGCTGTTATAGGCTGACAGTAGAGGCAACAGTTAATTAGGCCAAGAGGATGAACTCTATACACCACATTTTTGACACAAGATGATAAGCATCTCAAGATGTGAGATTTCTTCCTCTCATTTAATGTATCAAGGCAAAGCAGGAAGGAGGGAGGCCACTTGAACTCTCCCCGGTTAGTGTGTAATGTTGTGTGTGTGTGTGTGTACACTTGTGTACAAATATACAGCGCATGTGTGTGTAGTTGATTTGTGTAACTGTGTGTGTGTACTCTGCTGTACAGTAGAAAGAGGGAGAGATGGAGGGAGGGAGGTGAACAACATGAGTGAACTCATCTCCAACATCCAGTATAGTATGATCTCCTTCATGAGAGTGAGACCGACGCTGTCTGTCTGTCTGTTTGTCAAGCTTCAGTACCTTCCTGATGAATCTTTAAAGACCGTCTTCACTCTTCCCCCCTTCAGGGCAAACACATTCCCCATGTTAACCCCCCCACACTTCCAATAAGTAAAAGAAACAACAAAAGGCTGAAAACAAGAAGATAAGGTATCACTTTTGGCAGTCCTCAGATTTCTAACTCGGGGAGGCAGATGGATCAAGCTCTGCAAGGCTGCTCCAGTTTGGGGTTGACAGCTTACGCACAACTACTTCTCAGTGAATTTTCTCCAAATTGAATGTATGAATTAGCCATAGATAAATAATCTGCAAATCCCCTGCTTTGAATGTGATGAAACAATTGTAATGATGATACTAGTAGTAATGTTAATATATGTGACAGTTAATTTCCACTGGGACCAATTGACCGGTAGCCTAGTTGACATTGTGACATAGTGACATTGACATGTTAAAGGATCCCCACGTAACCAATGGGCGTTCCTTACTGTCATTAAGAATATCCTTATTTTGAACAACGCCATTTACCTGTGACTTTATTCATGATACAGCACTGCCTCTTGTGCCTTATTGATTAAATAGGAAGTTGAATATGGAACACTGGAGAGGCTTGAGGCAGTGCCAAACCTACAGCTATATTGTACATGCATGATTACAAAGGATGTTACTGAATTCAGTGGCATTCTGCACCAGATAATATGTGAATATGTCGGAGCAAAAAGAAGACGCATTCATCATCTTTAGGGTTGTTCATTCATTATTAATAATAGACACACAAGGCAAGACATACTGTATAATGAGGTCTGTATGTTAGCAAGATGTATTCAAGCACAATGTTCTGTGCAGTGTGTGTTTGTGTGTGTGCAAACACAGGTATGTGGCTGTGTGGGTGTGTGCGTGGGCATGTCTGTGTTTGAGGTATATAACGTGTTATGGCTACGGCTATGTATGACGCATGTATGAAAAGCATTTAAAATATTGAATTCTCAGCTGAGACCAGCAGGTGCGCGTGCAGCAAGGTGCTTTTTTGGAAGTGCGGCACTTTCTCCTTCTGTCTTGCGCTCTAATTTGATTACAGACTGATTAAACCCTCCCTAATGCATTCAGAGCTACGGCATGCTAATGTAATAAAATCACTTACAGCTAAAACGGGTTAGCTTAATTGGCAGGAGGAACGATGCTGGGATTTGCATTAAATTATTTATTTGCTTAGAAGACGCCCTTATGCAGGGCAACTCTCAATTCCATTATACACATTAGCCATTTGCACAGCCAATTTAGTGTGAGCACCTCGTTCAAGGATAGAACAACAAGTGTCGAACGAATGAACGAAAGCACCCCCCCTCCCATGGCATGTTCTGCTTCCTGTGGAAGCCCATGAGAACAGGAAGTGACACGTGTCATGTGAGCCCCTTGGCCTTACTTGACCCTAGATGGGTGTTTTACACTCGGACTGTCTGACCAGTGTCCGGAGTCAGGCATAAACAGCTCACAGGACATTAGCCAGTCATCTGGTCCCGGTCAGTCGTACCAGTCAGTCCAGTGAAAGTCAAGTGTAATTGATCTGCTGCATTACAGCTGGGATCTACCAGATGGTGCCCTGTCCGTTCATACGTTGGTACGTTGATTCACCCATTTATGTGAGCATGTCAGTCCAAGAAGAAAAGAGAGGAGTGTGTGTTGTGTGGGGTGTGTGTGTGATGTGTGTCACCAGCCCCACTTCTCCCACCTGTTAGCTAATCCATAGTGTCAGTCTGCGGACACGATCCCACTCACTCCAATAGCCTAATGGGTAATGTAGTTATCAGTCCATGTGATCCATGGAGCAACATAAACACACCAGTGATCAGACACAGTCCCTTGGGGCTAAAATTACTGATTGGGTCTTTGGGAGTTGGCACATACAAAGGCCCTGGTAAAATATATTTTGAAACAAAAGGTCTAAAATGTGTCACCATAACTACGATACCAAACCCATTGTATCTGTATTACACTAGCTATCATGGCTAAGAGGACAGGTGGAAATTATAATGTATTTTGTGTTGCTTTTCCACCATGTGTTTTCACTGAGGCTTTTTTTGTGGGTCTTGCCTTAAGTTTCGTACAGTGTGTTTTACCCAGTTACAGAGCTGGCTAGCTGGCTGGTTGGCTGGCTGCCACAAAAGCTTTTGATTGAGATTGAACTCACACAACCATTTCGTCTAATATAAATCAATACTCTCCAAAACTGCCACAACACACTTTTGATACTCGCTATTACTCAATGGGGTCTGGACACTAGTGAAATGTTCCAAAGTTGACACATTTGGTATGGCGACAGATTAGTCAGTTGGTGAAATCCCCAACAACAAATCACTTAAGAACCACTAAGACTTAATCGTATTACCTTGCTAAGTAAGAAGTTTGGGATTTTTTTCTGCCCCATGTTTGAATACTCTCCCAAATTGAATGCATCCACCATTGTCCAGTGCCATTACCCAGTCCTTTTCGCTTTCTAATTTTACAGGGCTATTTCAAATCTGGTTAAATGGCTGTATTGGTTTCAAGAGCTTGAGAAAAGAGGGGCTTTGAGGGTGAAACAGTTCACCAAATGACCACATATGGGATCCCCAGCCACTCCAAATGGTTCTCTTTTCCCTTGTTTTTTTTCTCCCGGCAGCCGCAACAACAGTATTGTTTGCATTAAGGGTCTGGCTGGAGTAAATGGAGCTGTTTTCAATTAGTTTTCAAAGTGCTTATCCCATTAAAGGTAATGACTTATTGATTTAACGACAGTGGCGCTTTTGGTGTGAAACGCTCTGCTATTATGACTCTCTCCTCTGTTGTTTGAAAAGGGCCAGCGACGTCGAGCACCCGGTGAAAGCCTTCACTCTCCTGCCTTCCCCCCCTCTCTTGGCCGTGCGGCCGCTGCACTGGCTTGTTGTTTTTGCGTCAGTCTCCGTGTCATTATTGAATGGCATAAGTAACTCTGTGTTCACAGAGCCAGAGCAGGTGATTCTTCTTCTCCTGGCCTTTTGCCAGGGGTGTCAGTTGGGATCCAGGAGCCACAGTAGAGGTGAGAGCGCCTGATGTCATTGTGAATGTTCCTGCGCGTCCCGCAAACCGCACTGCAGAGGAAGCGATGGAAGGCCCCATGCAAGCTAATGTGCCCGCTGTCTCCCTGTGGGTTCCACTTTGCCATGCAGCCATATGGTCATGCTCCTCCCTTCAGTAATCCCTCACTGGTGTCAACATTCAACCCAGGAGGGCCACGCTTTTGTGTTTGGCTCCGTTTCTCTCTCTCTCTCTCTCTCTCTCTCTCTCTCTCTCTCTCTCTCTCTCTCTCTCTCTCTCTCTCTCTCTCTCTCTCTCTCTCTCTCTCTCTCTCTCTCTCTCTCTCTCTCTCTCTCTCTCTCTCTCTCTCTCTCTCTCTCTCTCTCTCTCTCTATGTCTCCTTACGTCTTTTCTCTCTTTCCCATCTTTGGAATTCACTCCATTTATGTCAGTTAAATTCCCTGTTTCTGTCTCTCTTTTACCAAGCTAAAGGTTGAAATATTCATTTTAAACTGTGGCAGGATTGTCAGGAATTTAGGCTATGTGGATTAACAAAGTTCCCTTTCAGTTGGTCACTCGGTATAACATACTATGGGAAATCACCAGATGAAAACTGAAATCACGCCCTCAGAAGCCCCGCCTTCCTGGCTATAATACCGGGGCGCACGAAGACTACAAGATTCGGCTCCGATTTAGGTGTCTGTTAGTGGGGAGACAGTATTCGTCCCCTAGATGTTGCGAATTTTGGGTCTTGGTATCGGTGTTTGCTAAAAACTACGTTCTGCTCTGTTTGTGTAGCTAGTGCTTCCTTGCTTGAGTAAGGCCAGTGGTAAGAGTAAGAGGAAGTTCAGAAAGGGAGAGAGCAGCAGCGGTGGTCGGAGTTGATAGGGGTGTCATCCCAATCGAGTGAGACTTATTCCGGTTTCTCTGGCAGTGTTCAGAGTCCGGATTCTGGGGATTATATACTATCCCTGGTTGGCTCTGGAGGGTTTTCAGAGTGTGAATCAGATGACATGAGTTTGGGGCGGCCTAAAGCCCCGGCTTTGGATTCGGCGGGGGAGAGTGAACCATTGGTGGTTAATGCGCCTTTATTGGAGCTGTGTCATAGGGCGGCAGATCACCTGGGGGTGGATTGGCCGTCTTCTCCCCCGCAGCGGAGTTCCTACAGGTTTGGGGGAAGGTATCTACCTCCTGTCCCTGCAGCGTTGAAGCGTCGCTTACCACTGTTTAAAGATTTTTCAGATGAGTTAAAGGCGACCTGGAATTCCCCTCATTCAGCCAGGCTGATGCTACCAGGTTATGGCGAGTTCATGAATGAAGAGGGTATGGAGGAAGCAGGGCTTGTTTTGAAAACACTGCCGATTGATCGAAAGCTGGTGAGTTACTTAGCTCCAGAGGCTAGGGGTTTATCCTCAAACGTGATTACGACTATACAGTCAGATTGCAGCCATCTCGGCCTGTCACGTAGAGATTGATGGCTCTAACCCAGGGTCTCATCCTCTGGAGGTGCGGTTCCTGAAAGGCGTGTGTCGGCTCACAGGGTCTAAGCCTATGGCACTGACCTGGAACCTGGCTTTGGTCCTGGATGCTCTGTGTGAGTCTCTGTTTAAACCATGGAAGTCTGTGGACCTGAAGGTCCTTTCCTACAAGACTGCCCTGCTCATGGCCTTGGCGTCTGCCAAGCACGTTAGGGATCTCCATGTGCTGTTTGGAGTTTGCATGGCCTGTGTGTATATGGATAGGACCAAGGATATCCGCGTTTGTGACCATCTTTTTGTCTGTTTCGCTAATCCAGTTCGGGGTAGGGCACTTTATTTATTTTATTCATTCAATTAAAAATTTTAAAAAATCTCCCCAATTTCATGATATCCAATTGGTAGTTACGATCTTGTCTCATCGCTGCAACTCCCCTACGGACTCGGGAGAGGCGAAGGTCGAGAGCCATGCGTCCTCAGGAAACACAACCCTGCCAAGCTGTACTCTTTCTTGACACACTGCTCGCTTCTCACTTAACCCGGAAGCCAGCCGCACCAATGTGTCGGAGGAAACACCGTCCAACTGACGACCGAAGTCAGCTTGCAGGCGCCCGGCCCACCACAAGGAGTCGCTAGAGCACGACGAGACAAGGAAATCCCGGCCGGCTGAACCCTCCCCTAACCCGGCTGATGCTGGGCCAATTGTACGCCGCCCCATGGGTCTCCCCGTCACGGCCGGCTGTGACACAGCCTGGGATCGAACCCGAAGCTGTAGTGGTGCCTCAGCACTGCGAGGCAATGCCTTAGACCATTGCACCACTCGGGAGCACTGTAGGGCACTTTCTAAGAAGATTGTGGAAGCTATCTCCCTGGTGTATGACAGCAAAGGACAAGGGTTGCCTAGCGGTGTGCGTGCTCACTCCAGTTGTGGTTCCCGACTGTCACGCCCTGACGTATGGAACTCTTGTAGGTTTAGTCAGGGTGTGGGAATCTATGTGATGTTTACTATGTGTAGGATCTAGATTCGTATTTCTATGTTTGGCCGGGTGTTATTCCCAATCAGAGGCAGCTGTCGCTCGTTGTCTCTGATTGGGGATCATACTTAAGTAGCCTGTTTGCCTTCTATGTTTGTGGGATCTTGTTCCGTGTATAGCCTTGGACTTCACGTTACGTTGGTTTGTTGTTTTGTTTTGTGTTTATTATTTAAATAAACATGTTTGCATACCACACTGCACCTTGGTCTGACCCGTCTCAACGATCGTGACACCGACATACCTTTGTGAGGTTTTATCGCTTGGGTGTAACTGCTCCCAGTGTGGCTTATAGTCTTATGGCTGGGTCTGGGAGTGGGTGTCAGGCAGCGCGCAGGTTGCACAATTATCTGGGTTACCACAATTCCCTGTGGGTTTGAGCCTTAGGCTGCCTTGGGGTGCAGCAGCATGTAAAGTGTGCATTATCAGGGTTACCACAGTTTCCTGTGGGTTTGAGCTTTGGGCTGCCGTGGCAGCGCGCGAGTACACAGTTTCCAGGTTACTGCAGGTTTCCTGTGGGTTTGAGCCTTGAGCTGCCGTGGTTCATCGACTCTGGTCGATGCTATGCAGCACGCACTCGCGTACTGGACACCCCCGCAGGGCCCACAAGGTTGGGGGGCCCACAAGCTCTGGGAGCCCATTCACCTGTCATCGATGTCTATTTTTTATTTATTTAATAAATCATAACAATAACCCTCCAAAAATTCATTCATAATGTCATGAGCACTCTCTCTCCCTGGTAGCAACATTTATTGCATTCAATTATCTTCCACTCTGCTCACCTCCCTCTCTCTACTCAGCCTAACTAGCTCCACCTGCCCTGCTCTGCTCTTGTTACCTGGCCAGCTGCACTGCATTTCCCACTCACCATCCTCACCTTGCCTCACTCTGTTCTAATTACTCTGCCAGCTGAACTGCATTTCCCCACTACCTCTCCCAGTATATCAAGCCCTGTTTTTCAGCCAAGCCCTGTCAGATCGTCTTCAAACCCGGACCAGTAACCTGCCTGTCTGCGCTCTGACTCCTGTTTGTGATACCGATCCTTTCTTGACTGCCTCCTTGTTCTACTGCCCCGTCTATCCCAACCTGCCTTCTGGACCTCGACTACTCTCCGATCTTCAGCCCCTCCGGTCTCCGACCACCAGATGAGCGTGCCCAGACGTTTCACCACCCTCAGCCCGATACGCCGCTCCATCACTGGGGAACACACACACTAAGCACTTGGACTGGACACCCCCGGACATTTGGTGACCCCCGGAGCACAGGTACCCACAGGAGGACCCTGAAAGACCCCTGACACCCCTGGGACTCCTCTCCCCGCCTGTAACCTTGAATAAAGAACTCTGAATTTGAACTTGCGCTCTTGGGTCCTCTTCTGTTCGTGACAGAACGATCTGACCCTCATGGACCCAGCGCACTCCCTGACCACGATGGAGGAAGAGCCAGAGAGGACTGCCCTACAGCGACTGGAACGCTCTGAGGGAGACATAAATCGGATGGCTGGCGACATCGCTTCCCTTCTCCAGCTATTCAACCAGCAGCAACAACAGTTCCAACTGCAGCAACAACAGCTAGCCCAAGCCCTGCAACTACTCTCAAGCCCGGCTACTCCACCTGCACCCCCTGGTCCTTTTTTTCCTGTACCACCGATACTCCTTCATCCCTCCGCTGGAGGTCCCAATGCTGCAGGCCCGGCAGTGCTGCCACCAGATCCCCACGCTCCTGAACCAAGGATTGGGAACCCGGAACGCTTTGATGGCAACCAGAAGCAAGTAAGACCATTCTTGAGCAGCTGCCGAATCCAGTTTGCACTACAGCCCAGGACTTTCTCAACAGAGGGAGCCAAGGTGGGGTATGTCATCACACATCTCACCGGTCGAGCTCGGTTGTGGGGAACAGCGGAATCGACCGGCAAACCCCAGCCTGTGCCTCCTTCAGTGCCTTTGAGGAGGAGATGTTAAAGGTCTTTGACCTAGGCTCGCCAACAGCCGAAGCGTCACAAGCTCTGCTCACCATCCGTCAGGGCAATCGGACAGTGGCAGACTTCTCCATTGACTTTCGTACCCTGGCCAGTCAAAGCTCGTTTAATCCAGAGGCACTGGTGCAAGCCTTCCTCCATAGCCTGGCGGACTATATCAAGGACGAGCTTGTTTCCCATGACCCGCCCTCAACGCTTGATGCCGCCATTGACCTTGCCGTTCGCATTGACCGCCGTATACAGACCCGGAGGAGGGAGAAGGGCCGTCTCAGTCAACCTGCCATCCGTGCTCGGGTCGATACCGCTTCTGTCCAGCCCCTGCCTGTCAAGTCCCATAGCCAACTCAATCAGCCTGAGCCCATGGAGATTGGCCGTGCCTCTCTGACCCCGAGGAGCGTCGGCGCCGTCTAAGCTCCAACCTTTGCCTCTACTGTGGTGGCGAGAATCACCGTGTCGCTACTTGTCCGGCAAAAGCCGCAGCTCACCAGGTGTAGGGGAGATCCGGGTGAGCTCAACAAGCCTTCAGTCTCCCTCCATCCGAAAGACCCTGCTTCATCTCCGCCTTCAGCTTTCTGACAAGACTCATACATTGGCCGCCCTTGTGGATTCCGGAGCCGAAGCAAACATCATGGACCCTGAGCTTGCACAGCAACTGGGCGTGAACCATCATCAACTGACACAACCCATTCCTGCACGAGCCCTGGATGGGCATCATCTTGGCACTGTCACTCATATCTCCGCCCCTGTGACAATCCTGCTGTCAGGAAACCACCAGGAGTCCATCCAGTTTCACCTCCTACACTCACCTGGCCAACCACTCATTCTTGGATACCCGTGGCTCCGTCAGCACAACCCCCACATCGACTGGGAGACAGGAACAGTCCGTGAGTGGGGAAGGAGTTGTCACCAGACCTGTTTAAGGGGGGCCACCCTGCCCGTTCACCGGGAAGGATCTAGCGCTACCTCCGACATATCCAATGTTCCGGCCTGTTACCACAGCCTGAAAGAGGTGTTCAACAAATCCAAGGCGACATCTCTACCCCCACACAGACCCTATGACTGCGCGATTGATCTCCTGCCTGGCACAGCACCTCCCAAGGGTCGTCTGTATTCACTGTCAGCCCCGGAAAGAAAGGCCATGGAGGACTACATTAATGACTCTCTTGCCTCCGGGATAATTAGACCGTCGTCTTCCCCCGCAGGAGCGGGATTCTTCTTTGTCGGCAAGAAGGACGGTTCTCTTCGTCCATGCATAGATTACCGGGGTCTGAACGACATCACGGTTAAGAATCGCTACCCACTGCCCTTACTTTCGTCTGCCTTCGAACTGCTGCAGGGAGCCACTGTATTCACTAAGCTGGACCTTCGCAATGCCTACCATCTGGTGCGGATGAGGGAGGGAGACGAATGGAAGACAGCGTTCAACACACCAACCGGCCACTATGAATATCTCGTCATGCCCTTCGGCCTCACCAATGCCCCAGCAGTTTTTCAAGCCCTAGTGAATGATATCCTCAGGGACATGCTAAATACGTTCGTATTTGTGTACCTTGACGATATTTTAATATTCTCAAAGACTCTGTCAGAACACACGCACCACGTCCGGTTGGTCCTGCGCCGCCTGCTGGAGAACTCTCTTTTCGTGAAGGCAGAGAAGTGCGAGTTCCATGCCAAGACCGTTTCATTCCTGGGGTATGTGGTGACCGAGGGCAGCATTCAGATGGATCTCACGAAGGTGTCGGCTGTCACTTCCTGGCCAGTTCCTGAGTCTCGGAAGAAGTTGCAACAGTTCCTGGGCTTTGCCAACTTTTATAGGAGATTCATCAGAAACTATAGCACAGTGGCTGCACCCTCACGGCGCTAACCAGCACTAAACAACCGTACCAATGGACATCAGCTGCTGATAAGGCCTTCAATATCCTCAAGACATGTTTCACTTCTGCTCCCATCCTCCAGATGCCAGATGCAGCAAGGCAGTTTGTGGTGGAGGTAGATGCTTCGGACGTGGGAGTGGGTGCAGTGCTTTCTCAAAGAGCAGCTGAGGATGGCAAGATGCACCCCTGTGCCTTCTACTCCCGTCGGCTAACCCCTGCCGAATGCAACTACGACATTGGGAACCGCGAGCTGTTGGCTGTCAAGCTCGCCCTTGAAGAATGGCGGCACTGGTTAGAGGGGTCAAAGGAACCATTCGTAGTGTGGACAGACCACAAGAACCTGGAGTATATCCAAACAGCCAGGAGGCTGAACTCCCGTCAACAGCGGTGGTCTCTGTTCTTTACGCGCTTCAATTTCACGCTCTCCTACCGCCCGGGATCTCGCAACATCAAACCTGATGCTCTTTCCCGGATGTTTCAGAAGGACGAGACCACCGCCATGACAGCTCCCATTCTTCCCAGCCACTTGGTCGTAGCGGCCCTCACCTGGGGAGATCGAGAAGCAGGTCATGGAGGCTCTTCGGGACCAGCCAGGTCCAAGCACCAGCGCCCCCAACCGTCTGTTTGTTCCAGCAAATCTCAGGTCACCTGTGATTCAGTGGGGGCACGAATCCCGTCTGGCCTGTCATCCCGGCATCACTCGCACCCCTTCATCTGGTCCGCCAGCGGTTCTGGTGGCGGGGGATGAGACGGGATGTCCGAGAATTCATCCGAGCTTGTCCCACTTGTAACCGAAACAAGACTCCCAACCAGCCTCCTGCTGGGTTGCTGCAACCCCCTACTCATACCCAAGAGGCCCTGGTCCCACGTTTCACTGGACTTTGTTACGGGCCTTCCGCCCTCTGACGGACACACAGTCATCCTTACCATTGTTGACCGCTTTAGTAAGATGACCCACTTCGTGCCCCTTCCCAAACTACCCTCTGCTAAAGAGACCTCCCAGGTGGTCCTGGAACATGTGTTTCGTATCCATGGCCTACCCCAGGATATAGTGTCAGACCGGGGCCCGCAATTCTCAGCAACCTTTTTGGAAGGAGTTCTGTCATCTCCTTGGGGCCACCGCCAGCCTATCGTCTGGATTCCACCCGCAGTCAAACGGCCAGACTGAACGCATGAACCAGGAGCTGGAGAAGGCACTGAGGTGTGTGGCTTCCCAAAATCCCCGGGCCTGGGCTCAACACCTGCTCTGGGTGGAATATGCCCATAATTCACTCACCAGTTCCTCCACCGGGCTCTCCCCCTTTCAGTGTGTCTACGGGTATCAACCTCCACTGTTTGCCAGCCAGGAGGCGGATGCCACCTGTCCGTCTGCTCTTGCGTATGCCCGCCGCTGCCGCCGCACTCTGGGCCCAGGCTCGCACTGTGCTCCTGAAGTCTGGAACCAGCTACGCCGTCGGTGCCAACCGACGGAGGACCCCAGCACCTACTTACCGGGTTGGTCAGAAGGTCTGGCTGTCTGCCGGGATCTGCCGCTGCGGGTTGTATCACGAAAGCTGGCCCTCGCTTCATTGGTCCTTTTCCTGTGCAGAAAGTCATCAGTCCAACGGCGGTCCGACTTCAGTTGCCCGCTTCCATGCGGGTCCACCCCACCTTCCACGTCTCCAAGGTCAAGCCGGTCCATGAAAGTCCCCTGGTCCCTGCAGCTCCGGCGCCACCTCCTCCGCGCCTCGTAGATGGCGGTCCTGTCTTCACCGTCCGGCGGCTGCTCCGCTCTAGGCGAAGGGGTAGGGGCCTCCAGTACCTCGTTGATTGGGAGGGATATGGTCCAGAGGAGAGGACCTGGATCCCGGCCAGGAGGATAGTGGACCGGACCCTTATCACTGACTTCCACCGACTACATCCTGATCAGCCTGCAATCCGTAGGGGCCGTCCAAGAGGGGTTCCTAGCCGTCCGGCCCGCCCTGCTCCTGTCTCAGTGCCTGTCCTGTCTCCCGACCGTGACCCTCCAGCTCCTTCTGAGGATGAGGAGATTCACTCGGACCGCTCGGAGGAGTTCTGACCCGCCGCCTGCTCCCCTCCACCCTCCCGGCATGATGTTGTTCTTGGGACTTCTGGGGCCGTCCCTTGGAGGGGGTCCTGTCATGAGCACTCTCTCTCCCTGGTAGCAACATTTATTGCATTCAATTATCTTCCACTCTGCTCACCTCCCTCTCTCTACTCAGCCTAACTAGCTCCACCTGCCCTGCTCTGCTCTTGTTACCTGGCCAGCTGCACTGCATTTCCCACTCACCATCCTCACCTTGCCTCACTCTGTTCTAATTACTCTGCCAGCTGAACTGCATTTCCCCACTACCTCTCCCAGTATATCAAGCCCTGTTTTTCAGCCAAGCCCTGTCAGATCGTCTTCAAACCCGGACCAGTAACCTGCCTGTCTGCGCTCTGACTCCTGTTTGTGATACCGATCCTTTCTTGACTGCCTCCTTGTTCTACTGCCCCGTCTATCCCAACCTGCCTTCTGGACCTCGACTACTCTCCGATCTTCAGCCCCTCCGGTCTCCGACCACCAGATGAGCGTGCCCAGACGTTTCACCACCCTCAGCCCGATACGCCGCTCCATCACTGGGGAACACACACACTAAGCACTTGGACTGGACACCCCCGGACATTTGGTGACCCCCGGAGCACAGGTACCCACAGGAGGACCCTGAAAGACCCCTGACACCCCTGGGACTCCTCTCCCCGCCTGTAACCTTGAATAAAGAACTCTGAATTTGAACTTGCGCTCTTGGGTCCTCTTCTGTTCGTGACACATAAACCTTTTTAATTTCCATATGTACTAGGAAGTTAAGTGTTTGTTTCTTGGGCTTCAGGAATGTGACTGAAAAAGTGAAAAATTAAAAAGAAGCTGATTCAAAGTATAAGTGAACAAATGCTCTGGTCAAGGCTACGGCAGCGCCAGTGCAGTGAGTGACGCTTACTCACGTATTCAAAAGCGCATATCAGACCGAGAGCCCAATGCTTCTTAGGTAGTTCTTTATGAGTTTTAGTTTAGAAAAATGATCTCTCCACAGAAGTGACAGTTACAGGGAAACTGGGAGAAGGGAGTTGTGATTCAAATACAGCAGTTTTGTAACATCTTTAATTGAGCCTCTCATTCTCCTTAATTGACGGCTTCAAAACGGTATGGAAAGAGATTAACTGTATAAAAAGCTCTAGGGACAGGTCGTCTGGATACTGGACAGCCAATAAATTGGCAGATGCAAACAGATTATCATCTTTAGCAGACAACAGTTCTTGAGGGCTTGAACAAAAACAACTGATTTGCGATTTCTTTCATACTTTTGAACCAGTGTTTGAGTCGTGTGGCTGCAATATCAACAGTCCCTTATCTCTGGTATATCTTGGCATGCATCATTCAAGACTGTTTAATCCCTAAGAGTCTAAGCGTCAATCTAAGTAACATAATAAAAAAATCCCCATCAAAATCTGTCAGTTTAAGCTAGAGTGGAAGGTGGCCGAGCTACAGCAGTGTTTGTCAGATCATGAGACATCCAGAAAATCGGTCTTCTCATGAAAACGTCTGTAGCGTCCGAACGGTTTAGTCTACAAACTATTATGACCACTCTACGACCCCCACGGGACTCGTCTGAAGTCAGTAACGCTGATGTGCCAACTTCTGTCTGTAGCATCCAAACCGTTTGAGCTACATGACCCCACTATGGAAAGGGGTGACTCTCACGAACACGATGGTGTTCTCCGTTTTGCCCTACGACACCCACAAGTGTCACAGGACTCGCCTGAAGGTAACCCATACAAACAAATGGAAGTTTGGAGGTAGTTTTGTGCCCCAAAAAATATGGGGTTAAATATTTGTAAAAACAACATGTATTTCCTGAGCTTTCTTATATCTCTTAGATACAGTGGGGAAAAAAAGTATTTAGTCAGCCACCAATTGTGCAAGTTCTCCCACTTAAAAAGATGAGAGAGGCCTGTAATTTTCATCATAGGTACACGTCAACTATGACAGACAAATTGAGATTTTTTTTCTCCAGAAAATCACATTGTAGGATTTTTAATGAATTAATTTGCTAATTAATAAGTATTTGGTCACCTACAAACAAGCAAGATTTCTGGCTCTCACAGACCTGTAACTTCTTCTTTAAGAGGCTCCTCTGTCCTCCACTTGTTACCTGTATTAATGGCACCTGTTTGAACTTGTTATCAGTATAAAAGACACCTGTCCACAACCTCAAACAGTCACACTCCAAACTCCACTATGGCCAAGACCAAAGAGCTGTCAAAGGACACCAGAAACAAAATTGTAGACCTGCACCAGGCTGGGAAGACTGAATCTGCAATAGGTAAGCAGCTTGGTTTGAAGAAATCAACTGTGGGAGCAATTATTAGGAAATGGAAGACATACAAGACCACTGATAATCTCCCTCGATCTGGGGCTCCACGTAAGATCTCACCCCGTGGGGTCAAAATGATCACAAGAACGGTGAGCAAAAATCCCAGAACCACACGGGGGGACCTAGTGAATGACCTGCAGAGAGCTGTGACCAAAGTAACAAAGCCTACCATCAGTAACACACTACGCCGCCAGGGACTCAAATCCTGCAGTGCCAGACGTGTCCCCCTGCTTAAGCCAGTACATGTCCAGGCCCGTCTGAAGTTTGCTAGAGTGCATTTGGATGATCCAGAAGAGGATTGGGAGAATGTCATATGGTCAGATGAAACCAAAATATAACTTTTTGGTAAAAACTCAACTCGTCGTGTTTGGAGGACAAAGAATGCTGAGTTGCATCCAAAGAACACCATACCTACTGTGAAGCATGGGGGTGGAAACATCATGCTTTGGGGCTGTTTTTCTGCAAAGGGACCAGGACGACTGATCCGTGTAAAGGAAAGAATGAATAGGACCATGTATCGTGAGATTTTGAGTGAAAACCTCCTTCCATCAGCAAGGGCATTGAAGATTAAACGTGGCTGGGTCTTTCAGCATGACAATGATCCCAAACACACCGCCCGGGCAACGAAGGAGTGGCTTCGTAAGAAGCATTTCAAGGTCCTGGAGTGGCTCTAGCCAGTCTCCAGATTTCAACCCCCATAGAAAATCTTTGGAGGGAGTTGAAAGTCCGTGTTGCCTAGCGACAGCCCCAAAACATCACTGCTCTAGAGGAGATCTGCATGGAGGAATGGGCCAAAATACCAGCAACAGTGTGTGAAAACCTTGTGAAGACTTACAGAAAACGTTTGACCTGTGTCATTGCCAACAAAGGGTATATAACAAAGTATTGAGAAACTTTTGTTATTGACCAAATACTTATTTTCCACCATAATTTGCTAATAAATTCATTAAAAATCCTACAATGTGATTTTCTGAATTTTTTTTTCTCATTTTGTCTGTCATAGTTGACGTGTACCTATGATGAAAATTACAGGCCTCTCTCATCTTTTTAAGTGGGAGAACTTGCACAATTGGTGGCTGACTAAATACTTTTTTCCCCCACTGTATAGGACAGACACTTCAAAACCTTATTCCTTATGATTTATTTATTTTCTGTCTTTTTTGCCATTTATGAATGTGTTATTCAATGCATTTCTACAGGCTATAGTAGTAAAGGCCACATTCAATATTTGATCAAATAATTTCGGGAATACCTAAAGGGGTCCTAAAATTCAAAACCAAATAGCTAAATGATCCATGGTATGACCATCTTAAAACACTTCCATATGTTAGCTTAGTTTTATTTATTTTACAATCTGCAATGTTTGAATTTCCAGCTTCATTTACTAAACAAGTAATTACATTATTGCCACCAGCCAGTAGTAAATGTCAGCATTGCGACACCGTGTATAGCATAGACATGTCGCAATCTCAGCATCATGGACTGTCACGATCGTGACAATAGACAGTGATTGGTAGTCTATACTTTGATTCTTTTTTGGGAGGGGGGAAGGGGGCCCTAACTTTGACCTTGAAGAGGGGTCTAGAGAAACTGTGTTACACTAGTGGCAGCGCGTGTGTGCGCTTTACCAAGTCACGACAGGTGTTGTATTATTTTTGACTTTTACGAGTTCTGACATTTCAGGCTTGCAAGGTAAATATTGTTCTTGGAACTGTTGTTCTATGGACTTGGGTTGCAGTGGCAGCGTGTCAAAATGGAATCCTCAAGGACAAGGAATATTGGTGGACCTGAGATACTTGGCAAGGAAATAATGGTCACCTGTTTTAAAACTTTCATTGAGTGTGAATATAAATATCATTTTTTATATTATTTGTATTCACACTCAATGAAAGTGTTAAAACAGGTGACCATGCTCAAGAGCGAATTCCTTTTAGCCATTTAGCACTGAGCTGCTAACCCGTTCGCATTAAAGGGGACAGGCTGATATGAATTAGCCAATTGAGCACACACTGCTTAGCTAATCCCACATATTTCTGTACGCCATTGATTTCATTTGACCAAGTTGCAGCAGGTTCTTGTTCCCTATATGGGGCTCTGACAGTTCAGGCTTCTTGGGTAAGTATTAGGGAAAAAGTTGGCTTCTGTAACCCCTTTTTGGAACCAGTGGAACCTGTGTGTGCTTGGGCTGCTATGGGCTTGGGTCGTGATTGTATGTTCCCATAGTATATTATACCGAGTGACCGACTGAAAGGGAATGTACAGTTATGAATATAACTACTGTTACCCAGCTGGGAACAAGGTATAACGTATTTTGGCCCTGCACATGGGCTCTCTGAAGAGTGGTACTGAGTTGAGGAAATGGATGCGTGCCCCGGTATTATAGCCATGAAGGCGGTGCTTCCGAGGGCGGGCTCGGCATCCATTGGCCCGTTGGGCGTGAATATGATTGGTCGTTGACTCCCCATAGTATGTTATACCTTGTTCCCTCCTTCAGGGAACAGTAGTTATATTCATAACTGTACGCTCCATGGCATTGTAACCAGATGTGATGATCATATACTGTATATCTAATCTCAATGATCACACATCAACACATGCCAATCCAATGGCAATCTAAGAACACTCTATCACCATGTAAACAACATCCAGATATATTGTAGTGAGAACGAGAAAACACATCTGTAGTAATGACCAGACTGTTCTTGTGATTCTCTTCACACTATGCATGTTTTACCCTGGTCAGGTCTCAGAGCATCTGTCCTAACAACAGAAGGTTAGGAGTTCAAACCAAGCCTGAGTGGTTGTTAAACTGGTCTCTGCTCTCTCTGCTCTCTCCAACCTGCTTTAAATATCTGGAGTAGAGTAGGTCTTCCCTCTGAAGTAACTGTGTGTCTGGAGTTTGTCCCCACTAGCAGTCAGTGTTGGTACACACAGCCTCCATTTTAGGCTGATTCTCCCTGGGCTGATGGGCCTGTGGATAGGAGCTGGATGGAAGGAAGGAAGGTTCTGTTGCTGTCAGATGCTGTTTGAAGTAGTGAAAGAAGTGATAACTCATCTGGCAGTTAAAAAAATACTTTCTCTATCCGTGTCTCATACACACACACACACGCACACACACACACACACACACACACACACACACACACACACACACACACACACACACACACACACACACACACACACACACAAACTATCTCTCATATCGTAATCTCAGAGGCCTCCACCATCCCTATTTTATCACTGAATTGGAGTGAGATTGGAGTGAGCACACATGTTCCACATCCCTTCTCACTGATAGTGACTCACACAAGGAGGTTATTTTTGTTGGTGGTGTTTTTTTTGCTATGTTAGCATCCTTCAAACATGACCATGACTTTCAACAATCAGCCATATGGATTGTCTAATTCAGTTCACTTGCGTTTGAGAAGCTTGTGATACAGGAAGCACCGCTAGAGTATTTTAGCTGTATAATTAATACGTGCTGGAAGGAGAGAAAAAGGGTGAAAACGTAGCATCTATTCTTAGCATCTGTGTTGTTCAGTAGTAATTACACTGTGTCATAGCATGTCTCACTAGAGGACCTATTATACTGTACTGTGAGGCCACACTTAACTATTATTCAGGGGAGAATAGGTGGAAAATATTTGACAAGAGTCACACTGCACAGTGCACACTGGGTTGGGCTGGATTATTTTAACACTGTGGCATTGTGCATTCAGCTCGACGACAGAGTGCACGCATGGCAGAGTGGAGCTGTGTTTTCCAAGAGGAAACATTTCATTTGTTACAGAGCTTTAGTTTGCCACTAAGAAACACTGGTTGAAGTTACAGAGGAAGACTGGTTGATGTTAAAGACACTCTGCCACAGTCACAGGCCAACAGAGGAGGAAGATATTATTCTAGCTCAGGGTCAGTGTCTAGCTTGTTAAATGTGTACTGTTGTGCTTTTAACATGCGAGAGGTCTGAGATAGAGGTGACGTTATACTGTGGGCAGCAGAGTAGAATCATTGTTAAAAAGATTTGAGGTTATTTGATGGGCTGACTAAGGTCCATGAATAGGCAATGATTATGAAGATGATCCACTCTCTCTCCCTCAAGGAGAACTATCGGCTTAATATAAATACACACACCCAGCTTGTCATGAGAGTAACTCAATCACTCAACTACTATGCCCTTTACTTTTAATTCCATTAAAGGACAATTCTTAGAGATGTTTTATATATTTTTTTATGAATAGATCAAGTTGCCTGCGAGAGTCTAAATTAGTCCTACCTTTGCTGAATTTAATGAAGGTGGTCAAATGCAAATGTGGGACTGTGTGCTGTGTGCTGTGTGAGGCCGTGCTCAACTGTCTGTCTGGCTAGGCACGATGATGGATAGGGCTGTCAGCAGACTGGGGTTTCTCTAATACTGCACACGGCCTCTGTAGAGATGAGGGGAGGGATGCATTAATGTGTGCGTTTGTGTGTGTGTGTGTGTGCGCCTGCATGCACCCGCTACATGTCTGTATTTTGATGTATTTGTACATACAGTGGGGAGAACAAGTATTTGATACACTGCCGATTTTGCAGGTTTTCCTACTTACAAAGCATGTAGAGGTCTGTAATTTTTTATCATAGGTACACTTCAACTGTGAGATACAGAATCTAAAACAAAAATCCAGAATATCACATTGTATGATTTTTAAGTAATTAATTTGCATTTTATTGCATGACATATGTATTTGATCACCTACCAACCAGTAAGAATTCCGGCTCTCACAGACCTGTTAGTTTTTCTTTAAGAAGCCCTCATGTTCTCCACTCATTACCTGTATTAACTGCACCTGTTTGAACTCGTTACCTGTATAAAAGACACCTGTTCACACACTCAATCAAACAGACTCCAACCTCTCCACAATGGCCAAGACCAGAGAGCTGTGTAAGGACATCAGGGATACAATTGTAGACCTGCACAAGGCTGGGCTGGACTACAGGACAATAGGCAAGCAGCTTGGTGAGAAGGCAACAACTGTTGGCGCAATTATTCGAAAATGGAAGAAGATCAAGATGACGGTCAATCATCCTTGGTCTGGGGCTCCATGCAAGATCTCACCTCGTGGGGCATCAATGATCATGAGGAAGGTGAGGGATCAGCCCAGAACTACACAGCAGGACCTGGTCAATGACCTGAAGAGAGCTGGGACCACAGTCTCAAAGAAAACCATTAGTAACACACTACGCCGTCATGGATTAAAATCCTGCAGCGCACGCAAGGTCCCCCTGCTCAAGCCAGCGCATGTCCAGGCCCGTCTGAAGTTTGCCAATGACCATCTGGATGATCCAGAGGAGGAATGGGAGAAGGTCATGTGGTCTGATGAGACAAAAATAGAGCTTTTTGGTCTAAACTCCACTCGCCGTGTTTGGAGGTAGAAGAAGGATGAGTACAACCCCAAGAACACCATCCCAACCGTGAAGCATGGAGGTGGAAACATCATTCTTTGGGGATGCTTTTCTGCAAAGGGGACAGGACGACTGCACCGTATTGAGGGGAGGATGGACGGGGCCATGTATCGCGAGATCTTGGCCAACAACCGCCTTCCCTCAGTAAGAGCATTGAAGATGGGTCGTGGCTGGGTCTTCCAGCATGACAATGACCAGAAACACACAGCCAGGGCAACTAAGGAGTGGCTCCGTAAGAAGTATCTCAAGTGGCCTAGCCAGTCTCCAGACCTGAACCCAATAGAAAATCTTTGGAGGGAGCTGAAAGTCCGTATTGCCCAGCGACAACCCCGAAACCTGAAGGATCTGGAGAAGGTCTGTATGGAGGAGTTGGCCAAAATCCCTGCTGCAGTGTGTGCAAACCTGGTCAAGACCTACAGGAAACTAATGATCTCTGTAATTGCAAACAAAGGTTTCTGTACCAAATATTAAGTTCTGCTTTTCTGATGTATCAAATACTTATGTCATGCAATAAAATGCAAATTAATTACTTAAAAATCATACAATGTGATTTTCTGGATTTTTGTTTTAGATTCCGTCTCTCACAGTTGAAGTGTACCTATGATAAAAAATTACAGACCTCTACATGCTTTGTAAGTAGGAAAACCTGCAAAATCGGCAGTGTATCAAATACTTGTTCTCCCCACTGTAGGTGTGTGGTTTGTGTGCACAGTACACCAGTCCTATCTTGTGCAGTCTCCTTGTAGTGCTCTGCATGAGTTGGAGGCTCCAATGTTTAATATCAGCTTAGTGGCAACAGTATAGTAGCAGTAGTAGTTAATGAAAGTGATTAATCAGATTGGAATTTCAACCCAGGGAAACTGATCGCCGTGTTTATACCACTCCAAAATTATACAACTTAGTACAAAAACAATTAAATTACACAGTCCCTTCTCTCCAATGGTGTCCAATCAACTGGTCAAAGTCATAGAGTTGGACTAGTTCATTACTGCGTTTACAAAGTAGCATTTAGTGAATCTAACTCAACAAAGTGTTGTGGAACCCAACAGAGGTGGCCAATCTGGACAAAGCACTACACAGTGAAGCAGCGAGTAGCGAGGAGCAAGTGTGTTTCTTTACGACTCTACGGAGGGTAAACAGTGATGTGTGTGTGATTGAATGCTTCAGCAGCACACCTGCTCTACTTGGAGTGCCTGTGTCTCCGGCCCTCATCTCCCATTCAAAAGCTCCCACCTCAGTGGAACAGGAGCATATGGTCCAGAAAGAAGCCCTCCTTCCTTTGTGCCACTGTTTACAGAAGGGCTGTATATCTAACCTGTCCCTGGGAAGCTGTTCCTCACTCTTCCTCTCTCTTCCTCACTCTTCCTCTCTCTTCCTCTCTCTTCCTCTCTCTTCCCCTCTCTTCCTCTCTCTTCCCCTCTCTTCCTCTCCCTTCCCCTCTCTTCCTCTCCCTTCCCCTCTCTTCCTCTCTCTTCCTCTCTCCCCACACCGCTCCTCATGACATCTATCTCCGCTCAGTCTTAATGGTTGCAGGGATATATAGGCTATACTGTACATAATCTGACACATGGATATGGCCAAGTTGGGAGTCCTGGTGGGCTGCCATCTTTTAATGAACACCCTTCATTTACCCAAAACATCCTCAGTAGGAGGGAAATTCCATGGTAATGGAATTATGCTGAGACTACAATTTTTCACTTTAAAACGTATGCCAAACAAAAACCATTGATTTCAAAGTTTAACAAACCATACAACACTATGCACGATGACTACTTTGAGCAATTTACACAATAAAAAAAAAACAGTTTGTAGATGCAACTTTTGGTAACAGAAATACGGTAAAATCTCCCTCAATACCAAACTTGGTATATACACAGTTCTACCTGTAAATGTGTTTTGTGAAAACTTCTGTGGAAATTGTTAAAAGTAGTCCTTGTGCATAAAGTGCTATGGTTTGTTAAACTTTGAAATCATTTTTTTTTTGTTTGGTATACGTTTTAAAGTGATACATCTGAGTCTTAGCGTAATTCCGTTACCATGGAATTGTGCAGGATCTGGCTATTTGAGTAACTTATTGACAGTAAACATGGGGTAGATTTTCTACATTATTCCTCTTTGTGAGATGTGTCTTTTCAGTGAGATAAAATAACAATACAATCGTAATTGTGCGTAGCAGAGAAAAACCAGCACTTCCATATTTATGTAAAGTAGATTGATTATGTGGGATGTTTCTGAGGCGGTTTGATGTGGTGAGTTCCTCCGTAGCACCATTCACAATTGATGTATTTCCTCATTGGTGCGGAGATGGAAGGTGAGGGAGCATCTTCACTCAGGAGATCCACCTGTTTCCTGATGAAGCCAGATGGTTCTCACATTTACAGGCATTTTAGGAGATGTCACGCTCATCTAAATAAAGCATGGTCTCTGCATCCAGTAACTAACATAATGCTCTGGAAGGTGGTAGAGATGGAGAGTTCTGGAAGTAGCATATAGGAGTATGTTTGCTAAGATGTTGTTTTTACACTTTTTGACCTCAATTTCCTTTTTGAGAGGCAGAAATACTTGCAGTAGCCCATGTTTAGCAAAATGAAGAATACATACATGTAAACACCCACTTCCAAAGTGGTCCAGCTGGTTACTGTATCTTGGTATCTTACCAACTGGGTTTCTATCTCCAGCTGCACCAGTGTTTCCCTGTACATTTTGACTAATTAACAAAGCGTATGATACTGAGGAAACATTAACATTCATATAATTAGATCCCATCTTTGATCATTGCCTTTCAGCCCCTTGTCTAGCACATTCCCTGACATGCTCTGTGTGATAGGACGCTAAGAAGCTAATGCCCTGGCCTTATGGCTTCACATGTATATTTAACACAACTCTGATGAATTAGTGAACGGGTATTAGAGATGGGTACACATGTACCCAGGGGGCTCAAAGTCCCATGTGAGGACACGTGTAGGTACAGTATGGCTAAAGATCTGTACGTACTTGCATTTGTTAATAGGTGAATGTGAATAATATGATGATTTGTGTAAGCTTAGCTTACCTAAATGGACTTTTGGTTGTGTATTTGTGAAAGTTATGGGTTTGTGTCGTTATGTTTATTTTTGTTTGTGAGAGACATAGAGTGTGTGTGTGTGTGAGTGTGTGTGTGTACGTTTTGTGTGTGAGTGTTCCGTGGCCCTGGCAGTCTGGGGGCTCTGTGATCCATCCTCCCCTGCACCGGGGTTAAAGCCACACACTCAGGGCACACTGGCTGCGGGAGGGAGAGAGCACGGGTGGGCGGCTCATTAGATAGCACTCCCCGTGGAGTGTGAAGGAGAAAAACACCCATTAGCAAAACAAACGACGTGCCCATCGCTCACAGAAACACCAGAGATTGTTTACTGAGAGCTGACTGAATGAAGCTGCTGGCACCTACTGCCTGCTGGGGTCTTCCTCTCAGACAACTTCCAGGGTCATGGATCAGAGGTTCCAGGGATTCTGTGTGTGTGTGTGTGTGTGTGTGTGTTGTGTGTGTGTGTGTGTGTGTAGTGTGTGTGTGTGCACGCGTGCAGTGGAGCCTGGCCCTGAGTGTGAGCAGTGAGCTGGTCTGGTCCTTCCTGTGGAGGCAGTGCCTCCTGGGTAATTAGTCAATCTGACACTGAGCTGTCAGGCTGACCTCTGAACCCTAACTGCCTCCTCTTCATCCTTCACCTCGTCCTCCTCTTCCTCTCTGACCCATGTCAGCTGACATCTCCACACCAATCCTCTCCAATCTAAAGATCAAATGACATTTTTGACCCTCAGTGTAGTATCCCAGCTAATTTTCCAGGCTTCATCATAACACATGATCTCATGGTCATTGGTTTGAATGGGGGGATGCACAGTATGGTTAAGGGTTTGTTATTTCAGTGGTATTCTCATATGGTCAAGAGAGAAGTTCACATGAAAACAGTCAACAGTCTTTGTTCCAGCTGAGCTTTGAGACTGAGGCCATCCAGGTCCCGTTTAGCTCTGTTTCCTTGTTTGTTTTCCTCATACAGTGAATTATATTATATCTCCAGTGGAACTAGCAGGCTGCTTCTCCTTCCACACGGAGACAGGCAGTAACATGACCAGCTTGCGAGCCGAGTAGTGGCAGGAGTTTTCTGAAGCGGGATAATTAGCTGCCGACTGTCAGATGATTAGCCGGGTTGCATCTAATTTTGGTCACAACCTCTGACGATAATGGTCAAATGAAATCAATGGCGTACAGAAATGTGTTGGATTTGCTAAGCAGCATGTGCTCAATTGGCTAATTCATATCAGCCTGTCCCCTTTAATGCGAACGGGTTAGCAGCTCAGTGCTAAATGGCTAAAAGGAATTCGCTCTTGAGCATGACCTCGTCCAACACAAAATGGTCACCTGTTTTAACACATACAAATAATATTACAAATAATATTTTTATTCACACTCAATGAAAGTTTTAAAACAGGTGACCATTATTTCCTTGCCAAGTATCTCAGGTCCACCAATATTACTTGTCCTTGAGGATTCCATTTTGTGCAGGTACTGTATCAAACCTGTTATATAGTATGTCATCAATTTCCAGCACTGAGGTGTTGACTGAAGAAATAGATAATAATGAGGCCAATCATATAGAATCCTGCCTCGCAATCCTGTTTTCAACATTATTATACAGGAATGTCCTAAAAAGATAGCTAAATAGCCCACTGAGTTGAGCATTCGGTCCGCAAAATGAGTCCCACAAAGACATCCTTACTGCCTGGGAATACCATTGAGTTGAGTAGCAACAGTAATGAGCAGTTGTGACTGGAGAAATACCACCTTTCAATCCCCAAATGACAGTCACCGGTCCCCGGCAGGGATTTGGCTTAATGCAGAGTTTTAAAGACATTCAGTGGGACCTGAGGATTGGAGGTGTATATCATATTGATGCACCTCCATGTGATGAAAGCCATATGTGACAGTAAATCCTTGATACTAACGCATCATATCCCCTTCCCTGACTGCCTGGCCACTGAGAGAGAGTCTACAACAGAGATGCAACCGTTTTTGTTGGGCTTCACTCACTGTGATAGGTTCTGCTCAGGTATTCTATACAGTGGTTAGTGTGGTTAGTGATCCATGTGTCTGGGTGCAAGACAACAAAGATAGACTTTGTTACTGTCATGTTGATTTGATTGCAATCAGCCCACAAAATGGGGATGTTTGGATGTCACCTAAGTTGTGGTTCTTGGCTGTTGGTTGAGGCACACTGAGTGAGATGACGATGCAGTGTGTTTGGCCAAACTGGATGGAACCAGACCTGGCTCATCCAAATTCATGTCAACTTGGAGGGTGCCCAAAGGGCCTCATTTGGTGGAATTTGTTTCCTGTGGGTTTCATGGTGTTCTCTGTGTGTGTATGTGTGTATTTGGGAAGGGGATGCTATGTGTGTTTTATTTATGTATGTATGTATGTGTGTGTGTGCATGTGTGTGTGCGCATGCATGCGTGTGGTGTGTGTGTGTGCATACGTGCATGAATGTGACTTTTTGTTTGTCTCTTCCCCACTCACTCCTTCATGCACTTTGTTCCCTATATCTTTTGCTGGGGAACTTTGTGCGACATTAGTATTCAGCCAACATCACGGGGGTCATGCGATCTACGCCCTACTCTCTCCCAGCAGTACCTCTCCCAGCTACCCCCTTCTCCTCCCCCTGCCCCCACTCCCCTCTCTCCATTCGGTGGGCTGCTGCAGTGCTTTAACTAGAAGCACGGGGAACAAATACAAATAGATGGGCAAAGTTGTGGGATGTGAGACCTGGGGGACACACTGTCCAGATATACAGCGGTCCCTCTCGTCAAAGGATATTATCCTGGCCCTCTCAGATCACAGCTGTAATTCAATTGGGGATAGACAAGAGCAGGATTTCCTTGATGCTTTTTTCCTTTTCCTATAAACGGGTTGTCTGCCTGTCAGCATTGATTACGCTAGCTGATGCACACTGCGGCTAACTCTCCCCGACCCGGCCACCATACTCCATAGAGCTACACCGTTGACTAGCTTCTTCATGATTTACTGTATGCCTGTCTGCCCATCCCTGCCTTTTCATTGGTGCCCCTCTGAGCTGTTTTTTCTGTTGTTTTTTCTGTTGGACTATCTAACTATTGTCCATCTGATATGTCTGTGTGTCTAATCTGTGGAGATGGTTGATGGAATAGGAGCTGATAGGGGAGTGGCTATTGTGCACCACCCTTCCCTGCTCTCTCTCTCTCTCTCTCTCTCTGTTTCTCCCATCTCTCACTCGCCATTCTCTGTCTCTATCTCTGTTTGACTGGAGCCATCCACGGTCAAAGGGCCTCTGATGCTTGGTCAGTCTGGTTGTGTGGGACTGGAGACCACATCACTGCCCAGGCATATTCCAATGTAGTGGGCAGTGTGAACCATTCAGATCTTAGGTTGAACAACAAGGAACCTACAGGATATGGATATACTGGCTGAGAGGTTTGATAGACCATAGCCTCACATGCACCTTACTTCATTTTGAAGATTGGCTCTTGGGAGCTTCATTTGTAAGATCATACTATTGACTTTTTTGACAGTATTCACATTGCTTGTCAAGATTACTTACTGCTGTAGAAAACAGCATTATTTCAAACATAGTTGTTAAAAAATAACTATATACATCTACCTATTGAAAAAGTTAGTATGAATTATCAAGGAATGTAGGCGCTCTGGCATTCAATTTAATTCCCCTTCCACAGGTTTCATTGCAATTGGCTCCTAACTCCATGTGACTAAAGAATAAAAAAAATGCCCTACAATGTAAATTGGCAGAATTAAGAGAAGGAAAAAAAGGTGGGGTTGGGGACGGGAGGAGAGGCTGGAGAGAGAGTAGGAGAGAGAGAGTGAAAGAGAGAGGGAGTAAGCGAGAGGAGAGAGAGAGTGAGAGAATGATGGAATGCATCAGCATGGTGAGGTAGCTAATGCTTCATAAGATTGGCAGTAAAGTGTGCCTTTGGATGGCGGGCTGACTTTAGTGTGTGCATTACTGAGCCGCATAAATCTGGGAGCCCCCGCTCTGCCTGCCTGCCTGGGTTTGCCTTTAATTACCTGAGCTAGCCTGCCCGGCCCGCGCACCGCTCCTAGCTAGCGCTCAGCTCAGCTCACCACCAGGCAGCACTAATGGGGCTGCCTCGCTCGTGCATCATTCTCACTCACTCCGGCCAGCTGGCAGGATGGCCTGGGGGGGAAGCCTGGCCTCCTATTATGACTGGATGTCTCCATCTTAACTCACACCTGTAGGTCCCCATGTTATGTATGTGTGGCTCTCTCTCTATCTGTCTGAGTCCCCATAATAACTATGGTATAGTGGAATCGTACCCGGCTCCACGAGGGTGCAAAATTGGGCTTAGCCCCCTCAGTTCAAATTGGAGTCCCCTCAGTTTTAGTTTTATGTGCCTATTTAAAAATAGAAAAAAGTTCAAATGATTGAGTGACAGGTTGGCTCAAAATCTGTATCTCCACTGCTCTTTGTCAGCACAATGGGTGTGTGTAGGGGGTAGTGGCGGTCGGTGCCGTTTAAGATGGCCTTATTTCTATAACAGCATATTGGATGTCATACTGTCATTCATACTCCATTCACCCAGCTCAATGTAACATCGATAGGTTTAGGCTACTACATGATACTCAAATTTTCCCTGTACCCATCATGAGGTTGCACAACCTAGCCTATGAATGAAAGTTTACAACGTAGGTGCACAGGTTCGAGAGAATCAAGGTGTAGAGTGTACAGACAGCAGCAAGCAGTTTAGCAGTTACACTGGTGGGACCTGGTGGTAATACATTTATAAAACCAAAAGCTTACCTTGACTTGAAAGAGTTCCAGTGTTGGATAGCCATAGCCAGTTAGCTAACATAGCATCCCTCTCTGTTTGAGCCAGGTGTTTGAGTAGGCTAAACTAGCTAGCTGCATTCGATGCTAGCTAAGTAAGTGAAAGTGAAAGTGAAAAAAGGCTATTAAAAATGTTTTAGCCGACCAAATTGTCCCGGTTGCCCTGCAGCTGAGGACAGAGAGAGGAGCCTTGGCCTAGGCTACTGTTGATTGCGAAGATGGAGGCCTTTTTCATTAAAGTAAAACGAAAGTTAAAGAGTATGCCTCAAGGCAGAAAATCCCACAAGGCAGGGCTCCAGACTGCGACCATTTAGTCACATTTTCCAACCTTTTGACACCTGGCTGTGGGAGTAAATAAATGTATTGGTTGCATCGGTGCAGACTGCACATTCATTCCCCTCACTAAAAACATCCTATTTTTTAGGAAGCTAAAACCATGATTAGGTCAAACAGTGAAGTACATTATCCTCATGATTCCTGTAATGAAAGTGTCTGCATGCTTGCCCCTGTACCTGCTTTGCTGGGGCCTGCTGCTGTGTCAAGCCAGACACTCTCTCTCTCTCCATTCCTGGGGGAAGAAAATGCTCCGGGAGAAAGAAAAGTGTTCTGATTGTATACAATTTTAAAATCCAAATGTACAGTTAGATTAATACATTGCTACTATGAGTGGGTATTATCTTTAGAGTTAGTGAGCTAGCTAATGTGTTTTGAGTTTCCACTTACTCAGGTGGTGAATTAGCCCCAAATAAATGAGTCTATGATATTAGAGAACATAAAGATACAGTCAAATCTATATTTGAAAAAAAAATCTGCAAATTCTGGAGCCCTAATTTAACAGTAAAATATAACAATAATAGCATTATTGTCAACCCAAAATGCATGACAATCACTGGATTAGGTTGCTCATTATGATGAAATAACTTATTTATTCAATACCTATCTCAGTAGTCTATTACACTTTTTAATAAAGCACTGTGAATTACATCATAAGAAGATAAGCCTACAATTTTTTTCTATGGAAGTGATGCGACAAAAAAAATTGGTGCGACCAAATCATGGGCTGTTGCCGCCAACTGAAAAACTTAGTGGCACCAGTGCCACCAGGGGAAAATGCTAGTCTGGAGCCCTGCTACAAGGGGAATGTTCTCTGTATGGACAAGTTTTAATATTGTATTGGACAAAGATGAGAATGATGTTGGCGCGGCCAAAGCAGGCTATTGTGCAACTCGCTATTCAGGAACTATATGATGCAATTTTGGAACTTATTGTAGGCTTATTTATTAATCTAAACCAGTTCTTTAAATATGCAAAATGTGTTTTGTTTCATTCTGTTGAGATATTTTCATTGGCTAAATTAAGTGTGATCTGTCGTAAAATTGTGTGCTCTATATTTAGTTTAAGATTGTTGTAAAATAAATATAATCAACCTATTGCTGTCATTTGTTGTAACGAGTGTCAGTGTAATGCGGTGGATCGAAGTCAGGCGCAGGACACAGAACTCGAGGAAACATACTTTACTGAACTAGAGTAAAGAACACAACACAGCAATACCGTCACGCAGGAAGGAACTAACCCGCTCACCAAACGACACACGAAACGAAAAACAACCACGCACAAGACACATTGGGAGCACCTATTAGGCTTGGTGGGGGACTCCAGGTGCAGAGACGGACACACGGACAACAGAGGGTGAATTAGGATGTCGTTTATTCAGCGTGAATTGGCAGAGAGAAACAGTTCAGGGTGGAATAGCTTCAGACCGGGGTAGGAGCTGAGTGGGGGAGAGCCAGTAGTCCGGAGAGCTGGATGACGAGGATATCAGACAACAGATGAGCAGGTTGCGGCGTGGGAATGGCAGGTAGGCAGGCAGCAGGAACAGACAGGATCTGGTCGAAGGAGAGACAGGTTACAAAACGTGGCAGAAACAACTATAATGCTGAGATAGTAACAACTAGACTGAGATTGCTGTACGGGGCCAAGTTACCACAGGTAGTGTAGGAACGAACTGGCGCTGGAGAGGTGTCCAGCCCGGGTAGATAACTGCTGGTTGATTGATGACAATGAGCCGCAGCTGGAAGTAACGGAGCATGAGAGAGAGAATGGCCACGCCCCTGACCTAGATCCTCTGACTGGGCTGCACAGCAGGGGGAGACAGACACAGACAACACACACACACAGGGGAAAAAGGAAAAGGGAAACAAGCGGGAACTGGACCAACAGTGCCGAACCGTAACAGTACCCCCTCAACGGGCGCCACCCGGCGACTCCACCCGGCTTGTCAGGGTGGTCCCTAGTGAAGTCAGCCACCAGCTGCGGATCCAGTATAAATCGTCGGGAATCCAGGACCTCTCCTCGGGACCGTATCCCTCCCAGTCCACCAGGTACTGAAGCCCTCTACCACGCCTCCGGACGTCCAGCAGTCTCCGCACCGTGTAGGCTGGATGGTGCGTCACATATCGCGGTGGCGGAGGGGATCCACAGGCGGACACAAAGGGCTGGAGGAGACCAGCTTCAGCTGGGACACGTGAAATGTAGGATGGACTCTCATGGCCTGGGGAAGCTTCAACCGAACAGCCGAAGGGTTGATGATGGAGTCGATCTCGAAAGGACCCAAATACCGGGCGACAGCTTACGGAGTCAGTGCGCAGGGGATGTTGCTGGAGGAGAGCCAGACTCGCTGACCAGGCTGGAACTGGGGAGCGACTACCCTGTGCCTGTCCGCCACCCTCTTGTTACGCTCTGCTGTCCGTAGAAGGGCCTCACGGGTGTCCACCCACACCTTGCGGCAGCGGCGAGGTTATCGGTGAACTGACGGGACGGCTAACTCCTTTTCTTGAGAACGGGAACAATGGCGGTTGGTACCCCAAAGCCGCCTCAAAAGGTGAGAGGGCCGGTGGCAGATGAGGTGAGGGAATTGTGGGCATATTCGACCCACGGGAGATGTTTGGCCCAGGTGGACGGGTTCTGGGATGTCACACAGCGTAGAGCAGCCTCCAGGTCCTGATTGGTCCTCTCAGTCTGGCCATTGGACTGGGGATGGAAACCTGATGAGAGACTGACAGAGGCACCCAGAGCCGAACAAAACTCCTTCCATACCCGAGAAATGAACTGTGGACCTCTATCGGACACTATGTCCACAGGTATTCCATGGGGACGGAATACATGTAGGACAAAGAGGTCGGCTGTCTCACTGGCAGACGGTAATTTTGGTAATGCAACAAAATGGGCAGATTTAGAGAATCTGTCCACGATGGTGAGTATGGTGTCATTACCCTCAGACATAGGAAGTCCAGTGACGAAGTCCAAGGCCACGTGAGACCAAGAACGACTCGGGACTGGGAGAGGCCGCAGCAGGCCCGAAGGAGCCCTGTGGGAAGCCTTATTTTGGGCACAGATGGAACAGGCCGCCACGTACTCCCCGGACGTCAGCCTCGGCGGATGGCCACCAAAAGTGCCTCTTAAGTAGCGACAGTGTACGGTTCATACCAGGGTGGCAGGAGAATCGTGAGGTGTGGATCCAGTTGAGCACTTGCGGCCGCACGGCTGCGGGAACATAGAGAAGGTCGGGGGCCATCGGCCGGTCAGGTTCCAACTCTTGTGCCGATCGGACGAGGGACTCGATTTCCCAGTGAACAGCCGCCACCAAACAGGAAGCGGGCAGAACAGGTTCAGGATTGCTGAAGTCTTCATTGTCTGTAAACTGGCGAGAGAGACATCAGGCTTGACATTACGTGTGCCAGGACGATATGTTAAAATAAACTTGAACCTGCTGAAGAACAGAGCCCATCTGGCCTGACGGGAGTTCAGCCTCTTGGATGACTGGATGTAAGCCAGGTTCTTGTGGTCTGTCCAGACTATGAAGGGGTTGCTCTGCTCCGTCTAGCCAGTGCCTCCACTCCTCCAACGCCAACTTGACAGCAAGCAACTCCCGGTTACCCACGTCGTAGTTCTTCTCAGCAGGGGTCAATCTCCTGGAGAAAAAGGCCACAGGATGGAGCTTCTGGTCCGTGGGGGAACGTTGTGACAGGGACTGCCCCCCACCCCGAATCAGAGGCGTCCACTTCCACAATAAACTGCAAACTAGTGTCTGGATGAATAAGAACAGGTGAGGTGGTGAACAGTTCCTTCAATGTACTCACAGCTGACTCGGCCTCAGGCGTCCACAGGAATGGCACCTTAGGGGAGGTGAGCTTGGTCAGGGGGCAACCACTCGGCTGAAACCCCTGATGAAGCGGCGGTAGAAGTTGGCGAAGCCCAGGAAGCGTTTAGCTGCTTCCGAGACGTGGGTGTGGGCCACTCCACAACCGCTCTGATCTTGTCAGGGTCTGGTGACACTTGTCCCCGCTCGATAATAAAGCCCAAAAAGGGGACGGACTGCCGGTGGAACTCACATTTTTCTGCTTTCACATACAGTTTATTTTCCATGAGGCGTTGGAGAACCAGACGGACGTGGGAGACGTGTTCATCCTGTGACTTAGAGAATATTAGAATGTCATCCAAATAGACAAACACAAAACGGTGTAGAAAATCCCTCAACACATCGTTAACCATGGCCTGAAACACTGCTGGGGCGTTAGTGAGACCGAATGGCATGACTAGGTATTCAAAGTGTCCGAGAGGGTATTGAACCCAGTCTTCCATTCGTCTCCCGGCCTGATCCTAACGAGGTGGTAAGCGTTACGTGAGGTCGAGTTTGGTAAACACGGTGGCACCATGAAGGGGTTCAAATGCTGAGTTGATGAGAGGCAGGGGTACGTATTTCTGACTGTGATGTTATTAAGTCCTCTGTAGTCAATGCAGGGGGCGTAATGTTTTGTCCTTCTTCTCTACAAAAAAGAACCCAGCACCAACAGCGGAAGATGAGGGACGAATGATGCCAGAGGCTAGGGGAGTCGCCTATGTAGGTTTCCATAGCTTCTCTCTCAGGACGGGACAGATTGAAAAGCCGACTGGACGGCAAAGGGGCTCCAGGCAGTAACTCAATAGCGCAATCGTATGGCCTATGAGGTGGTAATGAAAGTGCCTTGGACTTACTGAATACCTCGGCCAGGTCCAGGTACTCCTCAGGGACTGAAGAGAGGTCTGGGGTTTTGACAGGGAAGCAGGGGGAACCTACCGAGGGCGGAATAGCCGACCCAAGGCAAACAGAATGGCAGTGAGTGCTCCAACTGTGTATTTTGTGGTTTTGCCAGTCAATATGGGGGGTTGTGAATGCTAAGCCAAGGGAAACCGAGGATAAGGGGGGAGGCCGAGGAGGAGACTACTTTAAACTGGATGGTTTCTTTGTGATTGCCGGACAGCATGAGAGAAACGGGGACAGTTTGATGGGTGATGTTGGCAAACTGATGGCCGTCAATAGCGGTTACTGTTATAGGCTTAGGCAGGGGGCTTAACAGGGATCTCAGCCTGAGTGACCAGGTTAACGTCAAGGAAACTATCCTCAGCACCAGAGTCGATGAGAGCAGCTAGTGGGAGAGATAGATTCCTGAACTGGACTGTAGCTGGGATAACTAGACGGGGTGCTGTGGGCATTGAGTCAGGTGTAGCACTTCGCAAGTATGCCCACTTTTACCTGCGAGCTTGGTCTTTTGGGCGAACCGGACAGTTAACCAGGAAATGAGTGCGGTCCCCACAGTACATGCACTCACCAGCCCGCATGCGCCGTTCCTTTTCGGCAGGGGACAGACGAGCACGGCCCAGCTGCATGGGCTCGTCTAGTTCCGTGGAGGGATCCGCTGCGGTGTGTGGGCGGTGTCCGAGTGGTGGTGTAGCTCGGGCTGCAGAAAGCGAGGGGGCCCCGCCTGCGGTGTGGACCCCGACCGCCCCTCTCCTGTCTCCTCTCCCGTAGCCTGTTGTCTATTCGTGTAGCAAGGGAAACGAGAACATGAAGGTTAGCAGGCTCATCACGAACAGCTAGTTCATTCTTAATCGTGTCACTTAGACCGTTAACAAACGCTCCCTGAAGAGCTTCGTCATTCCACTTGGAATCGGCTGCCAAGGTCCAAAAATCAATGGCGTATTCAGCCACGCTACCCGTGCCCTGTCGTAGCTTCAATAGTCTCTTTGTGGCGGTCCCGGCATGGTCCGGGTGATCAAACACAACTTTCAATTGAGAGGAAAAATCGTCAAACGACAGGCTGGCAATCTGCTGAGTAGAACAAGCCGCTTCTGCCCAAATCAAAGCTTTTGCCCCTCATTAACCCCAGTGCGTAATGTACCTTTGAGGATTCCGTGGAGAAAGACAGGGGCTTCTGTTGGAACACCAAGCGGCACTGAAGCAGGAAACCACGGCATTTGTTCAGGTCCCCGGTGAAAGGTTCGGGTGAGGTTGTAGGGGGTTCCCGAAGGGCAGGAGCGGAAGCCGAGCCTGGAGCCACTGTAGGAGGAACAGGCGGAGGAGAAGCAGAGGAGGAAGGGTAGTGAGTGTTACCAGGTTAGCTACCTGAGAGGTGAGATGAGATACTTGATCCAACAACTGCTGGTTGTTATCCACAAGAGTCCGGATGAGTTGGTCGTGTTGTCCCAATAACATTCCCTGTGAATGGAGGGCGCGTTATACGCCATCACCCGTTGTTTCATGTGGCATCTCTGCTGAGTCCATGTTTGGCCAGTTCGTTCTATTAGGCTTGGTGGGGGACTCAGGTGCAGAGACGGACACACGGACAACAGAGGGTGAATTAGGATGTCGTTTATTCAGCGTGAATTGGCAGAGAGAAACAGTTCAGGGTGGAATAGCTTCAGACCGGGGTAGGAGCTGAGTGGGGGAGAGCCAGTAGTCCGGAGAGCTGGATGACGAGGATATCAGACAACAGATGAGCAGGTTGCGGCGTGGGAATGGCAGGTAGGCAGGCAGCAGGAACAGACGGGATCTGGTCGAAGGAGAGAGACAGGTTACAAAAACGTGGCAGAAACAACTATAATGCTGAGATAGTAACAACTAGACTGAGATTGCTGTACGGGGCCAAGTTACCACAGGTAGTGTAGGAACGAACTGGCGCTGGAGAGGTGTCCAGCCCGGGTAGATAACTGCTGGTTGATTGATGACAATGAGCCGCAGCTGGAAGTAACGGAGAGCATGAGAGAGAATGGCCACGCCCCTGACCTAGATCCTCTGACTGGGCTGCACAGCAGGGGGAGACAGACACAGACAACACACACACACAGGGAAAAAAGGAAAAGGGAAACAAGCGGGAACCGGACCAACAGTGCCGAACCGTAACAGCACCTGGGTTAAATAGGGTAGGCGTGATTACACAAACAGGTAAACAGGGAAACAGGTGTGTGACATAGACAACAGGTGCAACATAGACACATATAACATAGATCGGCAGTAGCTAGTATTCCGGTGGTGACGAACGCCACAGCCTGCCCGAGCAAGGAGGAGGGGCAGCCTCGGCAGAATCCGTGACAGTACCCCTAGGAGGACGCAGCGTGGGGCGACGCAGCGCGGGGGACGCAGTGCGGGGCGAGTCGGATGACGACGGTGGAAATCCCTCAACATGGAGGGATCGAGGATGTCCCTCCTAGGGAACCCAGCACAGCTCCTCCGGACCGTACCCCTCCCACTCCACGAGATACTACAGGCCTCCCACCCGACACCTCGAATCTAAGATGGAACGGACTGAGTACGCCGATGCCCCCTCGATGTCCAGTGGGGGCGGAGGGACCTCCCGTATCTCAGACTCCTGGAGTGGACCAGCTACCACCGGCCTGAGGAGAGACACATGGAATGAGGGGTTAATACGATACTCAGGAGGAAGCTGTAACCTATAACATACCTCGTTCAATCTCCTCAGGACTTTGAAAGGCCCCACAAACCGCCGACCCAGCTTCTGGCAGGGCAGGCGAAGGGGCAGGTTTCGGGTCGAGAGCCAGACCCGGTCCCCCGGTGCATACACTGCGGTGGCGGTCCAGGTCTCCTGCGAGCGCCGAAACCATTCATCCACCGCAGGTGCCTCAATCTGGCTCTGATGCCAAGGTGCCAGAACCGGCTGATAACCTAATACACACTGGAAAGGAGTAAGGTTAGTGGAGGAGTGGCAGAGTGAGTTTTGGGCTATCTCTGCCCAGGGGAGGAACGCCGACCACTCCCCCCACCGGTCCTGGCAATACGACCTCAGAAACCTACCCACCTCCTGGTTGACTCTCTCCACCTGCCCGTTACTTTCGGGGTGAAACCCTGAGGTAAGGCTGACCGAGACTCCCAGACGTTCCATGAACGCCCTCCAAACCCTCGAGGTGAACTGGGAATCCCGATCAGACACTATATCCTCAGGTATCCCATAGTGCCGGAAGATATGTGTAAATAGGGCCTCAGCAGTCTGTAGGGCCGTAGGGAGACCGGGCAGAGGAATGAGGCAGCAGGACTTAGAAAACCGATCCACAACGACCAGGATCGTGGTATTCGATAGGTGGGACCACGGTCGTTGTGGAACGGGTAGGGGTTGCAATTTCCCTCTGGGCAGGTGTCTAGGAGCCTTACACTGGGCGCACACCGAGCAGGAAGAAACCTAAACCCTCACGTCCTTAGCTAAGGTGGGCCACCAGTACTTCCCACTAAAAGACAATGCACTGTCTGACCGATACCAGGATGACCAGAGGAGGGTGACGTGTGAGCCCAATAGATCAACCGATCGCGGACCTCCAGCGGAACGTACACATGACCCTCTCCACACTGGGGAGGAGTGGGTTCGTCACGCAACGCCACCTCGATGTCCACGTCCACTTCCCACACCACCGGTGCCACCAGACACGACGCCGGAAGTATGGGAGTGGGCTCCACGGAACTCTCCTCCGTGTCATACAGTCGGGACAGAGCATCTGCCTTAGCATTCTGGGAGCCTGGCCTGTATGAAAGGGTAAAAACAAAAACAGGTGAGAAACATTGACCACCTTGCCTGGCGAGGGTTTAATCTCTTCGCCGCCCGGATGTACTCCAGATTGCGGTGGTCAGTCAAAATGAGAAAAGGGTGGTTAGCCCCCTCAAGCCAATGTATCCACGTTTTCAGGGCTTGGACCACGGCCAACAGCTCTCGGTGCCCCACATCATAGTTGCGCTCCGCCGGACTGAGCTTCTTAGAAAATAACGCACAGGGGCGGAGCGTGGGTGGTGTGCCCGAGCGCTGGGAAAGTACAGCACCTATCCCAGCCTCCGACGCGTCCACCTCAACCGTGAAGGCCAAGGAGGGATCCAGATGAGCCAGCACTGAAGCCGAGGTAAACAGGCTCTTCAGACGATTGAAAGCCCTGTCCGCCTCAGCTGACCACCGCAAACGCACCGGTCCCCCCTTCAGCAATGAGGTAATGGGAGCCGCTACCTGACCAAAGCCCCGGATAAACCTCCGGTAGTAATTGGCAAATCCCAAAAATTGCTGCACCTCCTTCACCGTGGTTGGAGTTGGCCAATTACGCACGGCCGAAATGTGGTCACTCTCCATTTTCACCCCAGACGCGGACATGTGGTACCCTAGGAAGGAGATGGACTCCTGAAGGAACAAGCATTTCTCCGCCTTGGCATACAGGTCATGCTTCAACAGTCGTCCAAGTACCTTACGCACCAGGGACACATGCTTGGCCCGTGTAGCGCAGTATATGAGGATGTCATCAATATACACCACTACACCCTGTCCGTGCAGATCCCTGAAAATCTCATCGATGAAGGCTTTGAAGACTGATGGAGCATTCATCAACCCGTATGGCATGACGAGGTACTCATAGTGTCCTGAGGTAGTGCTGAAAGCCGTCTTCCACTCATCTCCCTCCCGAATACGCACCAGATTGTACGCGCTCCTGAGATCCAATTTCGTGAAGAAGCGCGCTCTGTGCAGTGATTCCGTCATACATGCTATCAGAGGTAAGGGATAGCTGTACTTGACAGTGATCTGATTAAGCCCATGGTAATCAATGCACGGGCGTAACCCACCATCCTTCTTCTTCACGAAAAAGAAACTAGAGGAAACAGGTGAAGTGGAAGGCCGAATGTATCCCTGTCTCAGTGATTCGGAGACATATGTTTCCATAGCCGCCTTCTCCGCCTGTGACAGAGGATACACGTGACTCCGGGGAAGTGCAGCGCCTACCTGGAGATTTGTCGCACAATCCCCTGGACGATGGGGTGGTAATTTAGTCGCCCTCTTCTTACTGAAGGCGAGAGCCAAATCAGCATACTCAGAAGGAATGTGCACTGTGGAGACCTGGTTTGGACTCTCCACCGTAGTAGCCCCCAAGGAAACCCCTACACACCTCCCCGAGCACTGACTGGACCATCCCTTGAGAGCCCTCTGTTGCCAGGAAATAGTGGGATCATGAGTGGTTAACCAGGGAAGTCCCAACACCACAGGATACGCAGGAGAATCAATCAGATAGAGACTAATCCTCTCCTCATGACCCCCCTGCGTCCTCATAGAGAGTGGTGCGGTAACCTCCCTGATTAGACCTGACCCTAGCGGGCGACTATCTAATGCGTGGAAAAGGCACATCAACACGAACAGTAGGAATCCTTAACCTAAGAGAATATTGACGATCAATAAAATTCCCAGCTGCTCCTGAATCTTCTAGCGCCTTATGCTGGGAATGAGGAGAAAACTCAGGAAACACAACCTCTATAAACAACTGACCAACAGGGAGCTCTGGGTGAGTCGGGTGCCTACTCACCTGAGATGGTCGACCAGTGCTCTGCTTACTGCCTCTACTCCCTGGGGACCCTCCCCAGCACCGAACCGCAGTGTGTCCTCTGCGGCCACAGTTGGTGCAGGGGACGGCCCCTCTCCTGGTCTCCCTAAGTGCAGCACCTCCGAGCTCCATGGGGGTAGAGTCGGAGGTGCTGGGGGATGGAATGAATGAGCCCTGATCAGAACCTCCGCGGGTCTCCAACAGGTTATCCAGCCTGATGGACATCTCCACCAGTTGGTCCAGATTGAGATTGGTATCCCTGCAGGCCAGTTCCCGCTGAACGTCCTCCCTTAGGCTGCACCGATAGTGGTCGATCAGGGCCCTCTCATTCCATCTGGCGCTGGCTGCCAATGTCCTGAACTCCAGCGCAAAATCCTGGTTGCTCCTCCTCTCCTGTCATAGGTGGAACAGACGCTCGCCCGCCGCTCTCCCCTCTGGTGGATGATCGAATACCGCCCGAAAGCGGCGGGTGAACTCCTTGTAGCGGACCGATGCAGCGTCAATTCCTCCCCACTCTGCGTTGGCCCACTCGAGCGCCTTCCCCGATAGACAGGAGATGAGGGCGGACACGCTCTCGTATCCCGAGGGTGCCGGGTGGATGGTTGCCAGGTAGAGCTCTACCTGGAGCAGGAAACCCTGACACCCGGCTGCTGTACCGTCATATGCCCTCGGGAGCGAGAGCCGAATCCCACTGGGCCCAGGTGGAGAAGAGGTGGACTGTGGTATGGGTGGTAGAGTGGTTGGAGGAGGTGTGGGAAGGCCACCTGTCTCCCAACGGTCCATCGTGTTCATCACCCTCTCCATGGCGGTGCCGAGCGCCTGGATGACACTCTCCTGTCGTTGAAAACGTTCCTCCATAGATTCGGACTGACGAGCTGTACCTGCTGACTCCATAGATGGTGCGTGGTTCTGTAACGAGTGTCAGTGTAATGCGGTGGATCGAAGTCAGGCGCAGGACACAGAACTCGAGGAAACGTACTTTACTGAACTAGAGTAAAGAACACAACGCAGCAATACCTTCATGCAGGAAGGAACTAACCCGCTCACCTGCAACAGCAACCAATGATCTGGAGCCATTAGCTTCCCTGTCTGTGGAGTGTCCTTGGGGTTTTGACAGTTTCACCAATTGTGATGTTCACGGTGCCTCTCCTTCTCTTTATAATGTGGAGCCTAACAATGTGCCAAGAAGTAAAACAGAGACTAAAATACATCAGCACAATCCCTTTGTTTCAGCCCGTAAGAAGCCGTCTCACGGCGCTTCGCATGAGCTCCTTGTGTCACCACCATCTTTAATGACTCACACTGACCTTGGAGATTATTGCTATACTAGACAGAAAAAATGCTATATGTTTGTCAAGAGCTGTCTGTCATCAATGAGCTTTTGTGTTGAGTATCGATCGCCTCCTCTGCAGGACACAGAGGTTGATGGATGCACAGCAAACAGACTCTGCATCGCCAGCAAGCAGCAGCAAGCCTCCCCTCCCTCCCCTCCCCGGCCGGGCCCAGCCAAGGGGTCTCATGATGAGATGTCAAGCCAGGGCAACATCCCCCCTCCTCCCCCTCCCATACCCCCGACCCCCGTCCCTCCACCCTCTCCCCTGTTCCTGTTTTTTCTGGAGCTCTCTCCATCTTCAGTCTCCGTCCGTAGCATAGCTATAGCCAGGGCACCAAGCCGCGCAGCCGTTCATTAGCAAACACGGAGTGGATTACTGTAGGTTAACGCTGCTCCTCCCGTGTCGATAACCCAGCCTGATTGCTTTGTAAACGGCAGAGTCGCTAACAACAGTTCCGCCACTGTATCTGCAACACACATATAAAGATAACAATATAATTCCCCTATCAGTTTACCTGTTTTCTCTTCAGTTAGTAAGCTTCTGCCTCTGGGGTGCAGTTGAGTGGGCCATGGTCTTTATAAAGCCGATACTAGACAACACGAATGTGGAACACGATGTGAGAGCCATCATCCCTGGTGATCATTTTTTATTTTTCAGGAAGCGAACGACTGCTGCGGCACTGTAGCATTCACAGTTTGTCTTCAGTACAAGTGGGAATGGCAATAATGCTAATTTGGATGAATTTTCCCACAAAATAGGTCAAAATATGATTTATTCTATCGTTATTAAGAAAATAATGGATGCCAGATATCTGAAAAAAAATAATTATGTGCGCTTTGTTTTGTCCCTTGACTTGTTTTGACCCTGTATGGCTCCCTCCCTCGCTGCAGAACATGGATATGGTATGAGGTCAGGCTAATCGATCTGCTTTGATATTTTATAGACCCCCCAACTCCTCCACCTCCTCCTCCTCCTCCACCTCCCCCACTGTGTGAGCTGCTGCTCAAGTATTTCCTCAGTGCAGGATTACTGATGCTATCCACCTTTGGCCACAAGGGCTCTTAAACAGACGCTTGTCATCAGCCCCTGACCAATGACATAAATAGAACAAATAGGCTGCTTTTACACAGGTAGCCCAATTCTGATCTTCTTTTCACTAATTGGTCTTTTGACCAATCAGATCAGCTCTGAAAAAGATCTGATGTGAAAAGATCTGATGTGATTGGGCAAATGAAAAATACATGCATTTGTTTACATAGCCATCATTCTGTCATTTATCCGTCAATTAATTCAGAGCATTTGGGTGAGGAATACATCTGGCATAATATTCACCACAGCTCATGTAATTCAAAACAGCCCAACTGTACATTACACCCAGATACTGGATCCAAATTGATAAAACGATGTCAGAGTTTGCAGACTCAATAACACTTAAAGGGATATAGGAAAACAAGTGTGCCAGACATGGAAGAAAAGTCTGGCAGATTACAGGAGATTGGCTGGCCCTCGGGACTTCTCACTCAACTGATGTTGACAAAGCAGAGCCGATGTAGGTTGAGTGGAAAAAAATCTATTGGAAAGAGAAAGCGTTCAAGTATGCAGGGCTGTATATGATAGCATTTGAAATGTGCTCTTTGTGGGGGTTTTCTCACTCCCTGTGCCAAGGGTTGTGTAGCCATGAATTATTCAACAGTCAAATCCAAAAATCTACTAAATAAAATCATTTGTTGCCCCAAACTGTACTTCACAAAAAGGTTGTTTATAATGATGGTAAATCACGTCCCTCAGTGCTGCTAGCAATCAATAGTCTGATGTAATCCTAAAGGCCCTTCATCATAACTCCATTCTAATAGGTGGACCAGTCCACCTTAACACAGGCTACAGTGGAGACATAGAGAGATGTGCTGCATCTCCATCCATAGTTGTCTCTCCCAGTTCTCTCTAATTGCCAGGACCTCAAGAATGCTTATCAAATATTTCATGCTCTATAGTTTCACTGTAATAGTGAGTTTATTTATTGATTAATTTTATTGTTGGCTGCCAAGTAAATTCTTATCCTCAGATGACGAAGGGTGATAATGATGATGATGACGTCAGTAATAGTTCTGAAGGCTACTAAATCAATAACAGTTCCAGTGCTGATGACACTGATGTCATCCACCGTCATAGACGCTCTCCTCCTCCTCCTCCTCCTCCTCCTCCTCCCCAGATCCAGTGCTCTTCATCAGCTGTGTCTGGGTCTGGGGCCCAGGCTCGTTATTAGTGCTGTGAATCCCCCTGCCTTCCTTCCTGCCTGCAGCCAGATACGGCGGGTGCTGGTGCCACAGCCTTATTCATCTCCATACTGGAAGTCAACAGGCCTCTGCTCTAATGGGGAATGATTAAAGAGTAGGGGAGCCAGTAGAACTCACTCAGAGAAAGTTCAGAAAGTGCAGTGAGTCCGTGACTGAACATGGCTCCATTCATAATGCACAAGGACAGGAGAGGAGAGAATGGGAGAGGAGAGGAGGAGAAGAGAGGAGGGGAGAAGGGGTGAGAGGAGAGGAGAGAGGAGGGGAGAGGAGAGGAGAGGAGAGAGGAGAGGAGAGGAGAGGAGAGGAGAGAGGAGAGGACAGGAGGAGGACAGGAGAGGAGAGGAGAGGAGAGGAGAGAGAAGAGAGGGAGGGGAGAGAGGGGGTGAGAGGAGAGGAGAGAGGAGGGGAGAGAGAGGAGAGGAGAGAGGAGAGGAGAGGGAGAGGAGAGGAGAGGAGAGGAGAGGAGAGGAAAAGAGAGGAGAGGAGAGGAAAAGAGAGGAAAAGAGAGGATGGGAGAGGAGAGGAGAGGAGAGGAGAGGAAAAGAGAGGAAAAGAGAGGATGGGAGAGGAGAAGAGAGGAGCGGAGAGGAGAGCAAAGGGGAAGGAAAAGGAGAGGTGATGGCTGTCCGGACAGACCATTTACTGTAGCTGGAGCTATCTGAGGAGAACACGCTACAACTGGAGCCTCCCTCCCTCCGCTGGCCCTACGACCTCATATGACAGAATAACTACATTAGCTCTGATCAAAGTTCATCAGCGCTATACAAGCTACAGTATGTGCAGCCTATATATCTGCCTTTATTCGTTTTTCTTTTTTTAATATGTTATGGTATTAAAATAATTGTTCACTTTGAATGTAATGACTGATCTATTAGCAGGGCTGGTGTTATGAGAGGAGGGATACCTCAGGGACCTCATTCTTTCTTCCTACTGCTGGGTTCCTAGAGGAGGGAGGGAGGGTGGTGGGAGGCCTGTGGTACAGTTCAGTACGTAGGTGGGTTTCACTGTTTTGATCAGACCAGATCAGCCCTACAGCCTCCACAACAACAGGAGCCCAACGTGGCTAATTTACATATCTTTGAAGAAAATGGGACCTGTGTGTAGAGCAACTAAAATGGCAGGCAGAGAGAGAGAGAGAGAGAGAGAGAGAGAGAGAGAGAGAGAGAGAGAGAGAGAGAGAGAGAGAGAGAGAGAGAGAGAGAGAGAGAGAGAGAGAGAGAGAGGGAAGAGAGAGAGAGAGAGGAGGAGAGGGAGAGAGAGAGAGAGAGAGAGAGAGAGAGAGAGAGAGAGAGAGAGCGCGAGAGAGAGAGAGAGAGAGAGAGAGAGAGAGAGAGAGAGAGAGAGAGAGAGAGAGAGAGAGAGAGAGAGAGAGAGAGAGAGAGAGAGAAAGAGAGAGAAAGAGAGAGAGAGAAAGAAAGAAGCCCACTGACTGACTGGCTGACTGGATGACAGGCTGGCTATTCCACTAGCTGCACTGGTTTGCTGCATTTTACATATGTGGCAGTGTCTGTTGCACTCTCAGGAAACATTTGTTATGACATAAGAGGACCCTGCAGCAGTGTATACTGCACCTGTCACTATCTGATTATTTTATAGCCTGTGCATTGTTCTCTGGCATTTAATTAGTAATTACATGGTAGCAATTAGCATTTTGTAATACTTACTTTATGTGATTGACATGAAAAAAAGAAAACATGTTTTGTTAAAAATTCTCCAATGCATTGCTTTTAGTCTGAATCCAACTGAGTGGCGCAGTGGTCTAAGGCACTGCATCGCAGTGCTAACTGTGCCACTAGAGATCCTGGTTCGAATCCAGGCTCTGTCGCAGCCGGCTGCGACCGGGAGACTCATGGGCGGCGCACAATTGGTCCAGGGTAGGGGAGGGAATGGCCGGCAGGGATGTAGCTCAGTTGATAGAGCATGGCGTTTGCAACGCCAGGGTTGTGGGTTTGATTCACACGGGGGGCCAGTATAATAAAAAAAAAAATAATAATTATGTATTCACTAACTGTAAGTCGCTCTGGATAAGAGCGTCTGCTAAATGACTAAAATGTAATGTAAATGTAATGAATACTCGGACAGACTGGTAAGATCCAATCGCAGAATAGCGATGCTTTATTAGAGTACAGACAAGGGAATAGCTTAATCGTGGTCGGGCGGGCTGTGGTCAAAACCGGGCCAGGCAGAGACAGGCAGAGGTACCAAGGGAGCGGGCTTAGTCGTAGTCGAGGTCACAGGCACAGGATCAGAGGACGGTAATCACTGGGGTAGACAAGTAGAGGATTAAGCAATTCGGGGAGTCAAACAACAAGGCACAGGTCGGATACACGGGTAATCAAAAACAACAAACTCTCTCTCTCTCTCTCTCTCGGAACAAACGCTTAGCAAGTCACAATGGAACAATACCTCGCACCGACTGAACTTCTGAGCACACCTTATATCCTACCCTAATTACGGACAGGTGTGCTCAGAACTCAGGTGAACCAGATCGAGTCTGATGACTCCCCCTCTCTGTAGATCGGGGAAGTGTCAGACTCTGTCTAGACCCAGCCAACCCCCGATCCCTTACAGTAAATGTATTATTTTGGAGCAATTGTGTAGTGTACAGAGTAGACAAGCCTATCCATCTCAGTGTGAACTTATTTTAATGTAGAATAGGGAAAGCACATTGGAGCAGAAATATTATTTTTATTTAGTACTATTAGCGCTCTTTGAACATGTCCAGAGCAATAACATCATACGTCCATCATTGCCACAGGAGCACTATTTTATTACTCCAACTGATTCCATGCAAGGTTCATTCCCCACATGTTTATGCATCCATGGGCATAGCTCAGGCAGAAAATAATCTGGAATGAGAAGGCTCCGTGTACGACAGTTCAAACAGGATAAAGCAATGACAAATTCTGGACCTGAGGACTCATGGAGAGCACGGAGACAGGGGAAAAAAGAGATTAAGAGGAACACTATTGTTTACCTCCTCCAAGGTGCAGGGTACTTTGTTGTTTATAAATGTTGCTAGCTCTTATTGGTTACCTTGCAGGCTTTTGGAATGAGGATTTGGGGAAAAGACTTGAGGAAGGACTCAGGAGGGGGTTCGATACAACTTTAATAATGCGTGGCAGGGGCTAAATGAGCCATTCTGCGGTACTCTAAGGCATCTCTCCCTCACCCAACCCCCCTCACGGTATCATGCCCTGAATTATTAAAAGTGTTGTTTGCCCTTATTGCATTGCAGCAATGTGCCTTGTCGCTAGAAACAACAAGCTCTGAGCTGCATCACTCTGGAGCTCTGTGCTTCAGCTCCCCACCTTCATCTGCATTGTCAGGGGAGCACATGTGAGAGCAGTGGCCAGGGAAGGACGCACAAACTCACACACTCATAGGCAGATAAACACTGCACATTTGGTTCATTTAAAAAAATGAATCTCACCCAACACCTAAATTGTTGCAAAAACTTTTGACAATAATTGACACAGATACATTTTGGTTCCATTTTTTTTTCTTCATTCAATGCTTTGTATTGTGCTACAAATGACTACCACTACACTGCATGCACTGCATATGGTTTACAGGGAGAGGTACACATTTTTAGGGGATTTTGTTTTTGGGGTCCTCATTTGGTGAAGTAAGCTACACATGGCTGATGCTACTTGTAGTCTGACAGGGAATCCCTCATGATGTCTTTCTGGTGTGTGTGACTCTGCACCCCACTGACTTAGATAAAAGGGTGAGTCACATTCCGATCCAGAGGAGGATCACGCCAGACACACTCAGTCGAAGAGACGGCATCACTCACTTAATAAAACAATACCCACCACCCCACACCATCACATCACCATCACATCATCACTACAACATCATATACAAAAAATGTAATTCGAAGGTCTGGATAATAACATTGTGGAGACTGTCAACGATGCTGTAGAGAGGATACAGGCTGCAACGCAACCCCTCCCTGCCTGCCTCTCTCCTACACCCCCCTCCTCCTCTACATTTTAATCACACATTTAATAATTAATCAGAGGTTGGCCTCGATACTGTTGAGTCTGCAGATAAGATAGAAGCACACAACTGCTGAGAGGACCTAACAGAAAAAAGACATGGGCTTAACAGCCAAAACAGAATATCAACTATTTATCACAGACAGACCAATAACCAAATGTCACCAGATTAAAGAATGCACAAATGTTATTAAATGGAAGAAATGCTCCAAATGCTCTTTTTAAATAGTGCAACTGTGCTGAGTTGAAATCAAATGTCTTCTGGCTGCATTTCAGAGGCAGTTACAGAGAAGAATGTGATATAAACTGCCTCGAGTCTTCCTCTGTTGATGAATATGTAGCAAGAGGGATATTGTATTGATTGCTTAATTGCTTGATTTTCCCTACGCTTTAAATCAGTGTTGGAAGTCTGTTCCTCTGTAGTGTAGTGGTGTCAGAACTGAAGAGAGAGCCAACACACATGACCAAAATGTCGTCTTCTCTCTTCTCAGACAAGTATTAGATCATCTTTCTGTACTCCAAAGGTAATACTGTAACATGTCTTGGAGACTGAGGCAGTTAAAGGTTGACTGTAGTAATAATTACAACATGTGGAGTTATATCATACTGTCAGTAACAGTGACCCCTTTATCTCATGCTGCATAGTGAAGTGCTATGTACTTATTCCAATATGTCCACCCCATCCCCAGCACACTGTATTTAGGAAGAACATGACACTGTATCAGAGGATGATAGAAGCACTTGTGCTGCTACTCGCTGGGGAAGGTCCCTCTCTCTTAATTAGCAGTAGGAGCTCATTGACGCTGCTCCCGGCCTGCAGTGTATCTCTCGCCCTCTCTCTCCCTCTCCTTCTCTCTCTCTCTCTCTCTCTCTCTCTCTCTCTCTCTCTCTCTCTCTCTCTCTCTCTCTCTCTCTCTCTCTCTCTCTCTCTCTCACTCACTCACTCACAGACACACACTTGCACACACGCTCTTGAAAAAGAATGGGTGAAAAAAAAAGAGTGTGAAACCTGGATGGCAACAGCAAAGCAATCACAGTGTAGCAATGCCCCCCACGCCTGGTCCATTAATAACAGTAATACACACACCGCGCCCTAGCCACCTCCACCGCCAGCACCACTGACACCTTAATGGGCATTTTTTACTTTTGTTTTTAAATAATGCATGTGTTGCTTGTCAGCACTGCTTCCAGTTTCCCCCACCTCCCCTTTGCAGAATTCCTTTGTGCAGAATATTACAATGGGGACCTGTGTTTTCCTGTGGCTGGCTCTCTATAAGCTGCATTCATCATACTTGGGGACGTGTAATAGTGTATACTGTATGTGTAAATCATATGTTGTGGGGACCTTAGTGTTAGTGTGTGGGCTGGCTTTTCAGCTGCTGCAGGGGCCTAACTAAGAGCGCTTCTCTTCTCTCCAGGCAGAAGCTCTTCATACACAGCAGCCGTGTCACTGTGGCCAGGGCTGGAGGAGGAGGGCTGAGGGCTGGGGTTACATGTCTCATACAGGCTTGACAGTGTGCCAATGTTGTGGTCTGGGCATCAGGCGTGTGGCGGTGTCGCTGACTGTCCTCACATGGAGATTGTGCTAATGGGGGTGGTAATGTGACTAAGGGGGGTGGAGGATGGAGGGAACGGGAGTTCGAGGGTCAAGGAGTGTGATGGAACAAGGACTAACCAGAGCTGTATGTAACATACTGTATGGGGTATAGTCATGCGCGGCTTGGTACATACTTTCTCTAACAGATCTTTCCTTCAGCACACCTCTGATCATTGCACACTGATGTTATCACTGTAAGCATCTCATTAGGCTAGCTGGAGGTTCCGTCATCTGCAGTTGGAACACATCTACTTGTGCTATCGATTTCACAGCAGCTACGTTTCCCTGTTCATCATAAACCTCTGAAATCAATATTCATAACAATCAATGTGGTGTTCTCTATTATATTTCTTTCTTTCTTTTATTTCAATTCCTGTGGCTGTGCAATGATTTCCTATGATTTCATTTTCCAATCTTGATAATAAAGCCTAGTGCATTGCTGAAGTTTAGTGCCTTGTGGTTGTTGTCCATTTTAATGACTCTGTGTTTTCTCTCCTCTCTTCTTGTGTCCCTGTAGGAAACACATTGTGTAAATCAGGAAACATTGCTGTCTTCGGGAACGTCGTGTACAGCGGGCTGCTCAACGAGCACCTCTGGCATTTAGGAGTTCCCCTCTTCACAAGACTGGTAAGAGCAGCTCTGGCCCCACACATCACACTTACTGCTTACACTTACCTCCATTTTGTACTGAGCGCCTCACGTGGCTCTGTGGTGCAGGGGAGAATTCAGGTGGATGAATCTCTGCCTGCAGTCTCTTGTGGCTGGGTTTGATGCCCCTACTGTTGACATCTTGTTATCTGAAGTTTTTATATGTTCCATGATATGAAAGTCCTGCACAGTATGTTTTAAGTCAAGGAATCCCCACCACATCTAAGCCTTATGTTTTATTTCATTCTTTTGAAAGGCTTTGGTGCCTCTCAAGGTTTGAGCTAAAGCTAAGAAAGCCCCATGTGAGCACAAGTGAAGATGTCAACAAAGTCTTCTCTGGCCCTAGATATAGAGGTGAAGGCATATGTGGTTATTTTTTTACTCTGCCTTTGAGGTTCTTATAGAGAGACAGTCTAGTTTCCTTTGGAAAAAAGAGCATAACCATGCAGTCAGCCTAAGCGAAAATTACAAGATTATAATTAAGGGCTTGAGAGTACAAGTTGATGCTTGGGTTAAGAATTAATGATAAGTATTTACCCCTTTCTGTCAAAAGAAAATTAAATGTTGGTTTAGACTTAGATATAATCGTTCTTTGGAATCTGCTGATGTCAGTTGGCATACAGGCTTTCGTTAGTGTCACACAGGGCTAAGAAATGTTGGCCAACTCAAGATTGGGTAACTTGTTATATGTTATAAGTTAATAGATTTTCTATTCAGTTACAACATTATTATGTATGCTTACAATTGGACAGATCTATCATGCTTCTGTCAGTTATGAGCGCAAAGAAATTGCATGACTGCACGGTATATCAATTGGCTTGTTTTTGTTACCAAAATGGCAGGAATCCAAAACTGTGGAAGTGAGGGATTCTAGAGCCATCCTCATGAGAGAACTATGAACCAAATATTATGGCTCCAGGGCAAACACAATGCTGGAGATCATTTTCTTTCCAAATGTGTTTCCAACAGTTTGCTACACCATGTGTCCAATTGGAATCCTATTATCTGTATGGGTGTGGTCCTATGTGGTCACCACAAAAAGTCAGCATGGTTTGTAAAAGTTATGTAAAACAATAAATGAGGGTACCTACAAAAGGAAAAAAAGTTTACAGTACAGAAATACGTTTCCTGCAACTTTGCTGATAGGAATATCAAAATATGTCCAAAAAGTCAACTGAACGCACATACAGACACAAAACACAAACACCAAAATAAAAAAACACAAACACACCTACACCCACACACACACTCAGAGAGAGAGCACAATAAATGATTCAGAGTATGTTGGCTTGTGCTGAGGTGAAGCCTTTGAAGGATGAGGAAGTCATCAAACAGCCTACCTGTCAGGGAGGTGGCTTTCATTTACATTTTTAAAGGGGGTTTATGCACTGGACATCTCTATTGTTCTTGGCCAATGGGGAGAGTGGAAAAATACAACCGTTTCTCAGGGGTCACCAGTCACTGACAATAATACTGAGGCTTCATACTTTCAAATATCACTTACAGGTCAATATTTATCCTACAAAATATACACAGTTTCTGAATGTCGCTAAGTATACCTATTTGACTTGTTTTACAATTGCAGTATTGTAAGTTGCATTTAAAATGCTATAAACGATTTGGAAGGCTCTCTCTCCTTCTCACTCACTCATTCACACTTTCTCTCTCTCTCTCTCTCTCTCTCTCTCTCTCTCTCTCTCTCTCTCTCTCTCTCTCTCTCTCTCTCTCACACACACACACATACACGTACACACACACACACACACACATACACAGGTAGGTAGGTAATGAAGATAATAGCCACCCTGTCGTGTAGCTTTTCTCCATGTCATTCCGGCTGTCTGTTCCGCTGCTGCGTGTTGTGGCGTTGACCTGACTCTGTAGTGCTTTGCTCTGAGGCCAGAGGAACACTGAGGACCACTTGTTCATTACGAGCTGTGTTGTGTTGTGTTGCCGTTCACACTGTGACAGCAAGTTGTGGCCGGCAGTGTGCGATACGGTACTCAGTGTACCTGCCCCTCACACAGACAGACACACCAGGTCTGGCCCCAGAGTGATATCAGCATGGCACTCCTCGGTCTGACACAACCCCTAGTTTCTGTTGCTGAACACTGCCAGTACACAGCCCAGACGCCACGTTAACACTGCATTATTAACAAATCAAATTTTATTTGCCACATGCACCAAATACAACAGTTATAGACATTACCGTGAAATGCTTACTTACAGCCCTTAACCAACAATGCATTCATTTTTTTATAAAAAAAGTAAAATAAAACAACAACAACAAAAAAGTATTGAGAAAAAAATAGCAAAAAAATAACAGTAGGGAGGCTATATACAGGGGGGTACCGGTGCAGAGTCAATGTGCGGGGGCACCGGCTAGTTGAGGTAGTTGATGTAATATGTACATGTGGGTAGAGTTAGTTGAGGTAGTTGATGTAATATGTACATGTGGGTAGAGTTAAAGTGACTATGCATAAATAATTTACAGAGTAGCAGCAACGTAAAAAGATGGGGTGGGGGTGGAGGGGCAGTGCAAATAGTCCGGGTAGCCATGATTAGTTGTTCAGGAGTCTTATGGCTTGGGGGTAGAAGCTGTTAAAAAGCCTTTTGGACCTAGACTTGGCGCTCCGGTACCGCTTGCCATGCGGTAGCAGAGAGAACAGTCTATGACTGGGGTGGCTGGAGTCTTTGACAATTTTGAGGGCCTTCCTCTGACACCGCCTGGTATAGAGGTCCTGGATGGCAGGAAGCTTGGCCCCAGTGATGTACTGGGCCGTACGCACTACCCTCTGTAGTGCCTTGCGGTCGGAGGCCGAGCAGTTGCCATACCAGGCGGTGATGCAACCAGTCAGGATGCTCTCGATGGTGCAGCTGTAGAACTTTTTGAGGATCTGAGGACCCATGCCAAATCTTTTCAGTCTCCTGAGGGGGAATAGGCTTTGTTGTGCCCTCTTCCCGACTGTCTTGGTGTGTTTGGACCATGATAATTCGTTGGTGATGTGGACACCAAGGAACTTGAAGCTCTCAACCTGTTCCAATACAGCCCTGTCAATGAGAATGGGGGCGTGCTCAGTCCTCTTTTTTTTCCTGTAGTCCACAATCATCTCCTTTGTCTTGGTCACGTTGAGGGAGAGGTTGTTATCCTGGCACCACACAGCCAGGTCTCTGACCTCCTTCCTATAGGCTGTCAAATCAAATCAAATCAAATTTTATTGGTCACATGCGCCGAATACAACAGGTGCAGACATTACAGTGAAATGCTTACTTACAGCCCTTAACCAACAGTGCATTTATTTTTAACAAAAAAAAAAGTAAAATAAAACAACAACAAAAAAAGTGTTGAGAAAAAAAGAGCAGAAGTAAAATAAAGTAACAGTAGGGAGGCTATATATACAGGGGGTACCGTTGCAGAGTCAATGTGCGGGGGCACCGGCTAGTTGAGGTAGTTGAGGTAATATGTACATGTGGGTAGAGTTAAAGTGACTATGCATAAATAATTAAAGAGTAGCAGCAGCATAAAAAGGATGCGGTGGGGGCAGTGCAAATTGTCCGGGTAGCCATGATTAGCTGTTCAGGAGTCTTATGGCTTGGGGGTAGAAGCTGTTGAGAAGTCTTTTGGACCTAGACTTGGCACTCCGGTACCGCTTGCCGTGCGGTAGCAGAGAGAACAGTCTATGACTAGGGTGGCTGGAGTCTTTGACAATTTTGAGGGCCTTCCACTGACACCGCCTGGTATAGAGGTCCTGGATGGCAGGAAGCTTGGCCCCAGTGATGTACTGGTCCGTACGCACTACCCTCTGTAGTGCCTTGCGGTCGGAGGCCAAGCAGTTGCCATACCAGGCGGTGATGCAACCAGTCAGGATGCTGTCTCATCGTTGTCGGTGATCAGGCCTACCACTGTTGTGTCGTTGGCCAACTTAATGATGGTGTTGGAGTCGTGCCTGGCCATGCAGTCATGGGTGAACAGGGAGTACAGGAGGGGACTGAGCACACACCCCTGAGGGGCCCCATGTTGAGGATCAGCGTGGCAGATGTGTTGTTACCTAGCCTTACCACCTGGGGGCGGCCCGTCAGGAAGTCCAGGATCCAGTTGCAGAGGGAGGTGTTTAGTCCCAGGATCCTTAGCTTAGTGATGAGCTTTGAGGGCACTATGGTGTTGAACGCTGAGCTGTAGTCAATGAATAGCATTCTCACGACTATACAGTACAGTCTGTGTGTGTTGCTGTGGTTGGTGTACTCAGTGTATGTGTACTGTATGTGTTTGATGTTGGGTATTTTCTTTCATTTTGAAAGACTAGTTCATATATTGGGATTGACAATATGTTTTGCTGCAATTGACGTTTTTCAGAGAATTTCAGGAGATATACTTTTTAAGTATATTTCCTTCAAATCCTTCTTTCTGCAGTGGCCTATTTCCCCAGCGCTAAAACCTTTGAGGATGGTTCCACCTGTTCAGAAGTCTTAGTTATGAGCCTGATCCTCCTCATATAGAAATATAAATATCTACACATGGATCAAGTACAACTGTGGATCCTTACCAGCTGTTCTTGAAACGCTTTAAAGTGAAGTGTCATTAGAGACAGTCCTTCTACGAGACACAGGATGGAGAATCCTTTCTTCCTGTCTTTGGGTCAACCAGCACAAAGCCCATTAGCTGAAGCAGCTGAGACCAGCCACCATAGACTCAACTAATTGAGAAATGGGGATGGGGCTGGGGTGAGAGAACCATGTCTAGTATATACCGAGACCCTTAGGACCCCGTGCTGGCTGGGGCCTGGGCTGAGTGCTCAGGGGACCACAGCTCAATGCTCTCACTGTAAAGGTCTCTATATGATCGGATGAGAAGAAAAGGGCATGGTCCAACAGCAGATATGGGGTTATTCCTGCTAACGGGCACTGGGATTACCATGAAATATGTATTGGTATTTTTTAATTAGTCCACTGTTGAAACAGTCCCACATTATTTCGCATGTCAGCAGTCAAGGTTTCAAGATATTGGACTTTCAAGAAGCAAAGTGTCACTTTTACATTTACGTCATTTAGCAGATGCTCTTATCCAGAGCGACTTACAATTAGTGAGTGCATACATTTTCATACTGGCCCCCCGTGGGAAACGACCCCACAACCCTGGTGTTGCAAGCGCCATGCTCTACCAACTGAGCTACAGTTGAGCTACATGATGATGCGTTTTTGCATCATCTGTAGCAACAGTGTACTAATGAAAAAAATATGAAAAGATAATTGGGTGGATTTTTCCTTTAAGAGGGGGGAGATCCTGAGCTGAGCTGAGGGTGGCCATTTTAGGGCTGAAGGAAGTGCATTTAAGTCCTTTACTTCCTCCTTTCTCTCTGAAAGCTTTAGGCTCTTGGCTCCATAATGGACAGCCGAGTCCCCTGGGGGAGTCTAGACGTTGGTGAGAAATCTAAATGGGCGGGAAAGCCACTAGCATCCTGGTAAACACTATAGAGGATGGAAAAATTGAGCTGGTGAGAGAATAGTAGGAGAGTAGGAGGAGAAAAACAACATGTCTAGGCCCAGACGCTCCATCTTCTTCCCAATTCCCTTTCTATTTCTATTTCCATCGGTAATTGAGGGCTGGAAATCCCTGGAAAGGAGACTTGGGGATTATTTGATGCTAAAATGCCTTCAAATTCTCATTTTATTTTCTCCATTCTACCTTTTTTTCTAATCCCTGAAACCCCAAGTGCTCTGCGTATTAGCTTCAGTCCGTGATGCACTCTCTCTCTCCCCCTCTGCCTGTCTCATTCCCCCTCCTCCCTCCCTCCATCTTTCTCTCTGTCTCTCCTTTTGCTCCCTCCCTTTCTCTCTTCGCTCCTTCTCTCTCTCTCTCCTTCCCCTCAGTTATTTATGAGGAGGACTTGAAATAGACTTCAGTATTTGATAAAAGCATGATCCTTAATCCGAGTTGCCTGAGAAGTGCATTTCATTTTTATTTCCCATCAGAGATTGATGGAGTAGTGGGGCGCTTACCCACTGTGATTGCTAATGTAAATCCATTGAGTCTGGTGGACATGTAAAAAGATATGGATGACTTGTATGTTAATGCCCACAATAAGAGATTGTGTGTACACAGTGGTGGAGAGGCTCTCTTGTGATCTAGCAATAACAAAATAACAAAGTAGTGAGAAATGCATTACTTTTGCATGAGCTATTTTATAGAAGTAAAATAATATAGTTATGTCTAAAATTAACCGGCAGTATAACTGCCATGCATTTTTTTTTTATTACAAATGTTTGACAGAATATGTGGAGTTCCTAAAATAACCGTCTGGTGTTTTACATTTCAACGATCAATTCCTCGTTTTTATTTGCAAACAAAAGGGGTTAGAAAAAAATACTGATAAATTTAAGATGACAGTAACGCCATACGAACAAGGCCGCTTGTGTACGCAATTCGCTCAAAGCCAGCTGCAAACTGCAAATTTCTCAGCCTCCTTATGTGGCAATTACTGATGGGTAACATAACCTGAATATATCTCTTCTGTTCATTACCACAATGTTCTCTATGGCTGGCAAATGTTCTTTAGGATCCTACAACAAATTAGCTCATCCCGCAGGACATATTTGATTGGATGATCCAGCACTGGAGGAAGCCGCAGAAACCACTCCAGCTCTCCACAGTCTGCCCTGGTTGCCACAGGGTTAATATTAAAAGCGTTAGCTCCCAGTCGTGTATTGATGATATGTTTAGAAATTTGCTGAGGCAGGCTCATTGTTACAATGCTGTCTAAAAGATAGGCGAGCCTCCTCCCTCCCTTCTCTCCCCTTAACAGCCGCCAGATGGAGAACATACTAAAGCATGTAATGTAATGGAGGTCTCTCAGCACACACACCCACCGCACAGCACAGAGATTCGTTCACACCCCTAACCAAATTCATCTTTCATATGCCAAACCTACTGCATATTACTACTTTGGTCCATCTGAACCCCCTTGGTTTTTCTTGACCACTCCACTTTCTGGTTGATCCTAGCTGAAACAAGATAGACACACACACACTGAACACACACACACACACACACAACCTTTGCAGAAAAGTACAGAAGAGTGAGAATAAGCTGATCCTCCTAGTTCCCCTTGGCATACTTTCAGTCCATTCAGTCTTTATTGGTGCTCTCTACAGTGTTTTCTCTCTGCTCCTCGGACAGCTGAAGCTGCCATAACTTAAGTACATCGTCTCAGTCAGTCACAAGAAAGTGAAAAGAGGAGAGTGATCTTCTCACTCCCGCCTCAGATAGCCCACCACCATCAATAGCATCATCATCAACAGAAAGCCCTCTTCCCACCCCCCACCCTGCAGCTCTCTCCATCACCAGCCCCCCACCAACCCCCACCCCCCATCCTGCATCCCCCACCACCTCCACCCCCCTCCCTGGGATGCTGAATTTTACAGTACCGTCTGTGAGATCCCGGTTTGTTCGGCGCACAGCACAGCACTCCTCTATGCAGAGGAACACGGCTCCAGTGGAGGAATGCTGGAGGCAGCTGTCAAGCGCAGGCTTCTCCTGCTCTAGTTGAGCCTCCGCGATGTGCTGACTGATTCCACATTCACCAATAAGAGACAGCACAAGCCAAGACAGAGTGAGAGAAAACTGAGTGGGAGAGGGAGTAGAGAGAGAGAGAGAGAGAGAGAGAGAGAGAGAGAGAGAGAGAAGTCGAAGTGAGTGGTGTGGAGAGGCAAGAGTATCAAAAGAAAAAAGAGGTTACAACACCTCCCAAGCTTTCTTTCCTCTCTCTCCTGTCTGCTTCTTCTCTGTGGGGCTGAAAGAAGAGGCAAAAGGGGTATTTTGAAAAGGAAGCGGCTGCCAGAGAGAGAAGAGAAGAGGGGAAAGCTAGTCGAGCCCCATTGAACAGTTGAGAGGGAGGGCTGCCCCAGTGGAAGAGGGACCAGTAAAGCGCTCGTTCCAAACGGTCGGACTCGCCTCTCTTCCTTACACTCAAAACTGGCTGGACTTGTCCCACTGCTGAGCCCCACACTCCGCCGTGCCTGCACCCTCACCTGTCCTACGTCCGAAATGATGATGTATTTTTGGGTGAGTACTGTACCACGGAGTGTTGCTCTCTTTTTGTTTACCATAGTGTTGCCTCGAACTGCAGAGGGAGGTAGAGTGTGTGTGTGAATGCTCAGAGATGCATTGGTGTGTATGTTTGTGTGTGTGTGTATAGATGTGCAAAACTACCCGGTTGGTGGTGATTTCATTAGTGCAGTTTTGTTGCAGTTGGTCGCAATGTGTTTGCACACATCTACAATGGTTCCATTTCTCTTTCTTTATGATCGGGGTATGTGTGTCACACCTCCCAAATGCATGAACAGAGCTGATGGTTATTCAATTTTCATGTGTTGTTTTATTGATGGGAGAGCACTGGGTTGTTTAACCATATTCTATAGAGGCCTGCAACTTCTCTCCCTTTTCACCCAAGATTTATTCAACCTCCTCACCAAAGATGTATTTAACTGGATGCTATTTTCACCTTACCATAATTCTCCCTCCGTTCATATTCTGCAGACGTAGTTAACAATTAAACCAACCGGCATGTATGGACCATTTGAAGCAATATATGTTTGTTTTGAGCAGTTCCTCAAACTGTTGGGGCTGGGGCTGGAACTGGCACTTTCGGGGGCCACATTTTGGATTCACTGTTAACGGATATCTTTCTTTGAACGTATTTTAAAGGGTTTTTATTTCCCATTTTTTCACCCATAGCTTAGTCCTTTTTTATTCCACTCCAAAATATTTTTACCATAAATAAGTAATATAAAACATACAGTATGTACAGTGCTTTATCCAGAGGCGCTAATTAATTGTGTATGAGATCATTGGTGATTAGTCAGATCAGTTGTGTCTGCTGTGTGGTTTTCTATTCCCTCCCCACCACAACAATCCCAACTCAATACCCTCTGCTATTCCTCCCTTCTACATTGAGATGTTTACAGTAATGCAGATTGCAGCTCCTTGCAATCCATATCAATTTACACACCTTCTCTGCTTTTTGTCACTACCATCCGTACCAAGTCACAGCAAACATAATGATTTGAAAAAAATACTTTCCCTCCAATTTTTTGGCATTCTGATCATAAAGCTGTGGTGGAATTTGGGTTGCTTCTGGTGCATAGTGGGAACGCAGAGCATGCTTGTGGCTATCGATTGTCAGTTTTGGATTTCAGGGAGGGGAGAGTCGGCTGTGGAGGAAGCTACTCGACTCTACCAGCCTCCAGTCCAGTCCATTCTGAGCCACAGAATTATTTGTTATTTTCCATAAAAGCAACAGCCAAGTGCATGAATAATACAAAATGTTATATATCAAAAACATGACATATAGTGGAGCCCTAGCTGCTCCCCTACTCCCTACTCCTTCTATAGTACTGCAGTTTAGGTAGAGTACAACTGGCCGACACAGGCCTACCCAGCAGTCAAAGCAATTAAGTGTTCCTGTGAATTGCTACGTGCTAACAGGGGTTTGATGCTAATTGGGAAAGCCATCTCCATGTCTTTGAGCGAGCAGGCCTCTTTGAAGGTGTGTGTGTGCCACGGGGCTCCCTCGCTCAATCTCTCCTAACTACCCCTCCTCTTCCATCGCCACATCTCAGCCGTGCTGGGCGGTGGTGGGTGGTAGCGGTGTGGTGGCCTGCCTGGGCAAGGACAGTGTGGCACAGAGGGGGCCTGGCTGGCACTTCTGTGATCTTTATCTAACCCAGTTAATCTGAGGGAAGATTTACACGATGCTGTGGTGTGTGTTGTTGTCGCCCAGCATTTAGTTACTGTGGCAGGGGAGGGAGGGAGCGTCTCTCTCCTGTTTGAGGTGCAGGTGTTGAGCATTACCTGTCGTCCCTCAGGAGGCCTGTCAGCACTGGATCAGTCTGGGGAACCTGCAAGCTCCCCTCATTAGAATATTTATTCACCAAGCAGATGTTCTTATCCGGGGCAATTACCTTTGGCTTACATTTCCCTGTTGCCCCCTGATATAGATGAATGTGTATCCAAAGACAGGCCCTGGTTATGCAGCGTACTCCTGGGTTCCACCCACCGCCATCTCCTCCTCCTCCCAGAAGTAAAGTCTCCAAACAGCAACAGACCATCTGGTCAGTGTTAGTTACTGCCCTCCTCACCCCAACCACCACCTCCACCTCTGTCACTAGAGGTGGAGCAAACCGGAATAATCCTAGAGATGGACGATTGAGGAATGGAGAGATGGTAGAATGGAGAGATGGAGGAATGGAGGGGTGGCCTGTATATCATTCTCTCCACTCGTTTAAACCTTTGCATTAGAAGAGGAGGCGAGGAGGGGAGAAAACATGCATGTTTCTATCCTCCCCTGAATTCCATGAATAATTGAGCAGGGCAGGGCCCTGGCTGCTGAGCAGAGAGCCTGGTAATGGGGGGAGAGCAGAGTGGATATATGGCTGCCTTGGCTGGCATGGAGAATTGGTTTACTGTTGATTTCCCCAACACACCCCCAACACTCTCACTCACTCACGCTACAGATGTAGGATCTTAATTTGAGCCAGTTTTCTATAGCAGGAAAATAATCCTGCAGCAACAGGAGATGGGAATTATTATGTGGATTATAATTCATGGACATTTTTGTAGGGGTTCATACATTTTTTGTTAGGGCAAATCAAGTCTAAAATGTCATAGTGACCTCAAATACACTACAAGTTTTACATTTCCTGCATTGCAGGAAAGTTCTCCTGCAACAGGATGATCAAATTACTGTAGTGGCTGTGCCAGTCCCCGCCACTGAATCCACTGAATCTTTCAGTATGTTTCACCTATTTTAATGGTTTTTTGTGTGTTTGAAACAACATGGGGTTCCATGGATAGCCTCTGGCATGTTAGAACAAGGTAGGTAAGGGAAGTCAGCAAGTCAGATCCGTAACTTCGGGATAAGGATTGGCTCTAGACAATGCCTAATGTGTTGGGGCGAGGCATCACGTTGCTGAGCCAAGAGGTGATTGGTTGTATTAGATATAAATAAAATAAAATAAACTCTGGGAATACTCTGTCCCAATGTTCGTGATTCAGTATTGTAATGACATCATTATGAAAAGTAAGTGTTACTATGTTTTGTCAGAAACGCAAAGAAAAGTCTATCAGGAATCGGAAAACGATATCTGAACAAACTACTGTTTGGGGTCTTTATCTGTCTGACTAGTGGAGGCTATTGAGATGCATGGAGGATTGCAGTTTATGGAAGCCGAGCTGATCAGCCATTCAGGACAGGAGGCTGGGCAGCAAGTCCAGGCTGCTGGTTTCATATTGCAAGATGAAGTGTCTGTGATCGTTTGTTAATGTATTAATTGATCTGTGTCCTCAGACAGACGAATTAGGAGTAGTGTCACGTAGACTCTTTAGTACTCCCTGAGACGCTTTCATTAGCTGGTGCTAGCCGCCTCTCCCTCCACCCCCATCCCAGGCCACTGTCGCTGTCGCCACACACTTACCTGATGCCCTAATAACTCTGGACGCTTCTATCTCCCTGCCCCGGATAGTCCAAAACACAGCCGCCAGGAAGAACTTGGGGCTTACATCATCAAACGAGAGGTATTTCCTTTTTAAGGTGAATTTTAGTACTGCTTCACTTGAAGGGAACTTGTGAAGATGTGAGGTACATAAATCAATATGAAGTTACTCGTAACATGGGATAATGGCTGTTAATAACCATTCATTAAACTTTCATAGGCACGTTTTACTGCTCACATGGCACACAGACACGGGCTAGTGTCATGGCATGCCATAAACGGCATGAACTTTGGTGTGCTATAAAGCTTTACGAAGAAAGTATTCTCGTCTACATTCTCATTGTTTTTAGCAGGATATGGTTTGTCTTATTTAATATCAAGACAATAAAGGCTGTGTTAATCTAACAGTTGAACAACTTTCAGCCTCCAAAACTTTGTGGAAACATCGTAATTGCACATTCCCTCAGAGCATTTGAAAGACTGCAGAAGGCCTGGAGATCAGCCTTTAGACTGAGAAACAGGAAGAAGAAGAAACGAGGTACATTTCAGAGATCCCAAATCTGAACCCATTCCTTTAGTCTGTGGGATCATTAGCGATCAGTAGCTTTAATTTTCTGCGCTTTTGCACTCTTCCCCCTCGGGCCTAATGGGTCTAGAGCCCAGCTAATTGTAATTAGACTCCGACAGCGGGTTTTACTCGCAGGATTTTCACATCGCAGTCCTCTTTGATATTAGCTGTACAGCTGATAAGGAGATTAGATACTGTAGAAGGAAGAGGATGGAGGGGGAGAGGGATGGAGGGAGAGGAAGAGAGGGGGGAGGAATGGGGGGCTCTTCTTAAACTACAGAAAAACACCTACATGGGGGAAATATATCTGGACGCAGTAAAAGCCTTGCGCTCGCTTATTGTACCTGCTATCATTAACACTTTCATACACATGGTCAGCCTCCCAGGGAAAAGTCATTATCCAGCTGTGCTGTTATTTTTCTGCTGTTTTCTCCTAGTGGAGTGTGACTTCAGGGCTATAGCCAGCGCACCGTTTAATGCCTTCCAACACAATAAAGGACTCTAGCCTTAATGATGTGGGATTGGATGGCCATGCCTCAGGTTGTCCAGGGGCTGGTGAGGCGTTACTGGGACGGCCATTTTGCCTCGTCCGCTGTGGAGGCTACACGTCAGTTCAGCTCCAGCCATTCCAGAGAGAGGAAAAATAAAATCTGTTTTAGTGATTAAAGGCCAGATTGTTCAAGGAGCTTTTTTTTCACGAGGCTGAGATAGAGAAAGACAGAGAGGAACTGCAGCTTTAACAACTGCCTGGAAACAATGAACAGCAGAGGAGCCAGCTCGGTAGTAAAATGGAAACTGGCTAATGCACATATGTTAGACGCTAGCAAAGACGTTAGCATGGTAATATTACATCAGATAGGATGATATACTGTACATTAGTTTCCTGGCCTTGAGTCAGTGAATGAACACGAATGTGTTAGATTGTACCTCGCAGTGTATTCTGGAGAATAATACACGACGCCAAAGCCCAGCCCCCATTTCACCTGCAGCATCGGCTCACCCCCCACTGTGCTCAAGGACTAGGATAATGAAATATTGAGGGAGGCTTATGGCACCAACTTAACCAAAAAATATGGTCTATAGAGAAACTGGAACAAAGGTTCAACCATTCTGCCCCCTTTTATGATGTCTTACACAGTATACTAAAGGCTGATCAATAAGATAAGACATCATGGATGATTGAACACTGATTGGAAAGATAACTCATAGGCTTTGGGCTCATACTGTGTGTCAGCTAGACTTAAGAGTGAGACAGGATTTATTTCCGGGCAATTTAGAGGATTCAGTCATTTAAAACGAGACACAGTCAGAGTCTAAACCCTTTACTGCAGTCTGTCTGATCAGAGTCTAACCCCTTTACCGCAGTCTGTCTGATCAGAGTCTAAACCTTTTACCGCAGTCTGTCTGATCATGAAATAACTCAGTCCCGGCACATACGAACACACGGGTACTCCATAAAGCTTATTTTGAAATCCCTTTCCGTTTGTGTTCAGAATGTATGTTTTATACACACAATTCGTTCGAGTAGTGCATGTGCCTCATAAAATCCTCTTGTTTTTCCCTGTTGCACTTTGGGTAATTCCATGAGTATGTCTCATATGGCGATTCTTCATCCTGCCACCAGTGTTGGAACAGAAGGCATGCACATCACTAACACGTCTGTGGCATGGATATGCCCTGAAGTGTCAGTTCCCACACACAAAAACGATTGGAGGAGAGGCCCCAGTGAGAATGGCAAAAACATATCCACTGGCAACTTGCCACGCGTGATAAGGAATTCACTTCACTTCTCCCCCTTCTCTCGGCCCGAAAAAAAAATGTTATTTGGGTGGTGTTTCCACTCTTTCATATACACTTATTCAAATAGAATGATCAGGTTATGTAAAATTCTAACAAAATAATATGCAGACTTAGAGTTACCAGTTGCTTGAGGGTTATCTTACGTCTGTGATATCCTGCTAACTTTACATATTAGAGAACATCCAATAAAACAAGCTAGTGAACAGAAGATTCTCCTGTCTTGACCCTCTCCATATTCATGTTATTTTATATAGAAGCACATACACACTATATGGTCCCGTGTAGCTCAGTTGGTAGAGCATGGCATTTGCAACGCCAGGGTTGTGGGTTCGATTCCCACGGTGGGCCAGTATGAAAAAATTTATGCACTCACTAACTGTAAATCGCTCTGGATAAGAGCGTCTGCTAAATGAGTAAAATGTAATATAAAGCTTGTTATATACTCTTCTCAATCAATCCAGGCCAGTATAAAATTCTCTGCCACGTGCAAAGGGTTAGGAAACAGTGTGGCACCCAGGCAGTAAAATTAATGTCAGGAGAGTGGCATTAGTGTTATAGGTTATTGACCGATTTCAAGGGATTTATGACCCTAATCAAGAGGCGGTGTCAAAGGGAATGAAGCAAATAAAAGAGTGCCTTCGACAGCATGACCCGCCAGTGGCCACTACTATTTCAGCATTCCCTGTAAATTGTAGTTGGGACTTTATAAGTCTCAGTGGATGGCTCTTTACTCTCTCAGCCTGCCTCCTCTGGCCATGCCCCGGGCCTACCTCCCCTCACCCCCCCCCACCTCCCCTCTCTTCAGGTCAGGCACACACAGGCCCTGGATAATGAGGACAGATACTTCATTTCACCCCATGTCAGTATTGGACTCTATACTCTATATACAGTGGGGAGAACAAGTATTTGATACACTGCCGATTTTGCAGGTTTTCCTACTTACAAAGCATGTAGAGGTCTGTCATTTTTATCATAGGTACACTTCAACTGTGAGAGACGGAATCTAAAACAAAAATCCAGAAAATCACATTGTATGATTTTTAAGTAATTCATTTGCATTTTATTGCATGACATAAGTATTTGATACATCAGAAAAGCAGAACTTAATAGTTGGTACAGAAACCTTTGTTTGCAATTACAGAGATCATACGTTTCCTGTAGTTCTTGACCAGGTTTGCACACACTGCAGCAGGGATTTTGGCCCACTCCTCCATACAGACCTTCTCCAGATCCTTCAGGTTTCGGGGCTGGCGCTGGGCAATACGGACTTTCAGCTCCCTCCAAAGATTTTCTATTCGGTTCAGGTCCGGAGACTGGCTAGGCCACTCCAGGACCTTGAGATGCTTCTTACGGAGCCACTCCTTAGTTGCCCTGGCTGTGTGTTTCGGGTCATTGTCATGCTAGAAGACCCAGCCACGACCCATCTTCAATGCTCTTACTGAGGGAAGGAGGTTGTTGGCCAAGATCTCGCGATACATGGCCCCATCCATCCTCCCCTCAATACGGTCTAGTCGTCCTGTCCCCTTTGCAGAAAAGCATCCCCAAAGAATGATGTTTCCAACTCCATGCTTCACGGTTGGGATGGTGTTCTTGGGGTTGTACTCATCCTTCTTCTTCCTCCAAACACGGCGAGTGGAGTTTAGACCAAAAAGCTCTATTTTTGTCTCATCAGACCACATGACCTTCTCCCATTCCTCCTCTGGATCATCCAGATGGTCATTGGCAAACTTCAGACGGGCCTGGACATGCGCTGGCTTAAGCAGGGGGACCTTGCGTGCGCTGCAGGATTTTAATCCATGATGGCGTAGTGTGTTACTAATGGTTTTCTTTGAGACTGTGGTCCCAGCTCTCTTCAGGTCATTGACCAGGTCCTGCTGTGTAGTTCTGGGCTGATCCCTCACCTTCCTCATGATCATTGATGCCCCACGAGGTGAGATCTTGCATGGAGCCCCAGACCGAGGGTGATTGACCGTCATCTTGAACTTCTTCCATTTTCTAATAATTGCGCCAACAGTTGTTGCCTTCTCACCAAGCTGCTTGCCTATTGTCCTGTAGCCCATCCCAGCCTTGTGCAGGTCTACAATTTTATCCCTGATGTCCTTACACAGCTCTCTGGTCTTGGCCATTGTGGAGAGGTTGGAGTCTGTTTGATTGAGTGTGTGGACAGGTGTCTTTTATACAGGTAACGAGTTCAAACAGGTGCAGTTAATACAGGTAATGAGTGGAGAACAGGAGGGCTTCTTAAAGAAAAACTAACAGGTCTGTGAGAGCCGGAATTCTTACTGGTAGGTAGGTGATCAAATACTTATGTCATGCAATAAAATGCAAATGAATTACTTAAAAATCATACAATGTGATTTTCTGGATTTTTGTTTTAAAACCTCTACATGCTTTGTAAGTAGGAAAACCTGCAAAATCGGCAGTGTATCAAATACTTGTTCTCCCCATGTCACGCCTGGCTCGGGGACTCTTAAATGTTGAGCCAGGGTGTGGAGTTTCTGTTACATTTTCTATGCTTTTGTTCTAGATCGTTTATATCTATGTTGGCCAGAGGTGGTTCCCAATCAGAGACAGCTGTAGCTGTCTCTGATTGGGGACCATACTTAGGCAGCCTAGTGGCATGTTAGGTTGTGGGATCTTGTTCCGTGGGGGTTTTGTGTATAACCTAGGACTTCACGTATCGTTTGGTTTATTGTTTTGGTTCGTGTGTGTACTAATTAAAGAATGTACGCTTATCACGCTGCGCCTTGGTCCACTTCATCTGTCGACGATCGTGACACCCCACTGTATATATGGCAGTGAATTGGAGAGAATTTAAAAGGGGGTAGTGTGTGTGTGTGTGTGTCTACAGAACACATAAAGACAAACAAACACAAATCAAATTGAAATCACGCGTGCACAATATGTGTGTGTTTGTCTTTATGTGTTTTGTAAATCACATTAGTCACATGTAATTACATGTGTGATACGATTGGGATATCATATGTGTCCATTCTGCCCATGAAGTGACCCAGCACCCTGCACCAGTGGCCAGTGTCTTTTCATATGCCAACAGCCTTGATGTGTGCTGGCCAAAGCCCCCGTTAAAGTAGAAAGAGAAATATTCAGCAGTGTGGAGGTGGCTCTGTTCATCTGTGCAGAGGAGCCCATAAATATGACTGAGGTTCAGCTGATAAATAATTCTCATTGAAATGCTGTATAATGTGACGCTGTTGACACAGCTATTTTTTTGCCCAAAAATATATAAGTGTATACATGTTTCGGAAAAATATAAAGGTAGTCACAGTCTAAACTGTGCTTGTAATTTTTCATTGCACTTTATGGTTCAACTGGCAATCCCACCAAATCACTTTAACAGTTTTGCCAAATCTTTGGTTGCTCAATTTTTTTTTACTGTGCAGACAAATCACCACTGGCTCTCTCTGAATATATATATAGAAGCCTAGTCAGTCTTAAAGCAGTGATTCTTTTTAAACCAATGACTTGCCAGATCTCTATACTGGTTAAATATTTTACGACCTGCACCCAATAAGACTTGACTTGGTCTAAAAATAGATTCTGTTGACAACTAAAGACTTCCAAATGAGCAGTGAATACTGTAGTGTAAGTGTAGTTACCTTAGCCCCTAGGTTGCACGAGGTCGACTCTTTCTGTCTCTCTCATTCAGACCCCATTCTTAATGGCATGGGTTGTGTACGGAAAGCCCTTTAGTTTACTGTGGGTCTGACATTTCGTGCTGCTTTTGCATTGGGCTGCAGCAAAATGCAGGGGGGGAAACAGAGGCATTGAGACAGTTTGAAATCTATATGAGTTATAACTAGTGGTTTACTATTGAATACAATGCTGGTCTCTCAGGGGAGCATAATTTTTTATACCCATTGATATTCATAGGATATCATGTAGTGCTTATTCTGTACCTCAGAGGAGCATTTGGTCTCTGATGTTTTAAATTATGCAGCTGTTTTTTATCACTATGATGTAGAGATACTGTCAATGTTTACAGTAAACAAAGTTGAGACACTTCCTACAATATAAATGCATATTCTATCTTCTTCAACAAATTACAATGCCACGGTCCCATTCTTAGCCTATGGGCTGTTTGTTTTCAAATGTCAACCTCAGACTTTGAGGATTTAAGGACATGCATTTTATCGTGTTGTTGGAGAAACAAAAAGCGAAGCAGTTCACCTTAAATGACTTTTTATACAATATTGGTTACAGTACATTTAAAAGTATTTAAATTAATTTGAGTTGCATTGCAAAGCATAATTTGACAATTATTATAATTTGTTGACGTTATAATAACTCATAATAACTCTTTGTCTGCCCTTCCCTTAGATTACTTTCTGTTGAGAAAAAAAACGTCTTAGGTTTGGGGATACTTCAAATCTAATATTAGTGTTAAATTGTTGATGTGATAAGTTAGGACGCTGTGTGGTTTTGAGGAGTCTGTGTGGTGCCTTTGTCCTTCAGTGTAGAGGGGGAGAGAACAGAAATGTGATTACTGATTGATGTGGTGCTGACACACTGGCCAGTTCTCTTGTTCTTTTTCTCATGCTGTGATGAACACAAATCACTGTACAACCCTCTTCTCATCTAACACTATCGACAGTGGAGCTGTGGAATTTTGACAGTGAGCGCAGGAGTATGGTTTTATTAAATACAGAATTCAATAACCATATCAACACGCGTCATTTATGGTTGGTGAGTATCGATTGCCCTCTAGTATTTATGCAGATACTTCGCTTTCTTCTTTTTCTGCAAATTTGTCAGGTGGCTATCGATGATTCATGTATTTTCTATAAGGTCAAATTTCACCTAAACCATTTGTGAAAATGTTACTCAAAAACTGTCAAATTTTAACGGGCTACATATGATACACCTAGTGACAGGAGTGTTTTAATATTTCATAATATGGAGATGAAACATCATGTCTTGCATGGTGAGAGTGGTCATCATGGAATCACTATAAGATGGGCACACAGCGGTTGTGATCGCATACACACCTTTGTGTGTCTAATTTCTTCCTAAATGTTGGCTAATGGAATTAAAAACATGTTGCCAGGGGGTCTTTGCAATTTGGAAAATAAGTCCATTAAGTTCATTAATTTAATAATGGGCAATAATAATGAGTTAAAAGTATTGCTCAATTAGGAAGGACTGTACGGTTGGCTGTTTCACATTCATTTGAAATCACCTCAGTGTGCAGTAGTTTAATGAGATTATAATGGAATTGATATCGCATAGGTAGTGAATTAAAGCGTTACAGGAGAACCCATTAGGAGTCAAATTGTAATCCTGAAACACTCGTCACAGTTCAAATAGGTTTCTATTTTTGTTATTGTCATTAGTAGCAATGGTATTAGTGTCAGTAGTTGTATTAGTATTATCGACTGTATTGGAAGTATTGTTAGGGAAGTTTTAATATAAAACATATTTTTTAATAAAGCAGTAATAGTAATGGTGTGTTACAGTATTTGTTTAGTATTGTAATAGTACTGTATCTGTGGTATCTCCCATTGATTAAAACACACGGGACCTATTCAGGTTTCAGAGTCTGTATTTCTACACCGGAAACCTGCTGAGGACCTCAGTTAAAATTACACGGACAGCACATTCATACTGATCTAAAAAGGTTAGTATAAATTACAGTGCTTATTTCAGTGTAAAAGTCAGGTAATGTAATCCTCAGGGAGTAGTTCTTCATAATGCTCCAGTGCCTTTCCATTGGCTTCTGCTGCAGCTTTGACGCTTTGACTTTTACAGTGATGCTCTGTGTAAATTTACAGCCTGTCTTAGACCACCGGAACCCAACAGGGAAATGTACATTCAAAGGTGCCGTTCATAACATTTTATAGATAACTTAGATATTGGAATGTACCTTAATTTCGGAATAATAAAACTCGAATGGCCTGAAAACATTTGCTGAAGCTGAGGAGACTATATGCATAAGTTGTATATTATTGTACCAGAATCAATAAGAGAAAATCTCCATTAACACATGATGAATTCTCAAGTTATCATTGATATACTGTTCTTATTTGCAATTTACTGTAGAAGTGGTGGTTTGTCTGTTTATCTGCAAAAATGGTTGCTATCATGCACAGAGCATCTCTTATGTTGAATGCCATTACCTAAGAGCTCTTCCTCACGGTGATTCATGATACAGAGACTCAGTCTTCAAATTAGGTTTTGGGACCCAGGAAGAGGAGGAATGACGGTGAGAACCAACCAAAAAAGAATGAAAGGATGAATCAGTTAGATAGGGATGTCTGCTGTACTGTATATGAAAACAGGTGTGTGCGTATATGCGTCTGTCTGTGTGTGTGTGTGTGTGTGTGTGTGTGTGTGTGTGTGTGTGTGTGTGTGTGTGTGTGTGTGTGTGTGTGTGTGTGTGTGTGTGTGTGAGACAGATAGAGCATGTGAACATGTATGTCTGTGTCTGGACAAGCATGCAAGTAGGAGTATGTGCGCATATGGGTGCACATGTGTGTGTGTGCTTAATTAATATTTAAGCCACCTTCAGCATCCAAGAAAACCCAGTAAAGGGATTGTGTTCTCATGGATCCCTTAATCCTCTGAATTAGCAGTTTAATAACAAGAAGCCATTTGTAGATTAGCCAGATCCAGCTCCCAGAACGTGGTGGTGTACAATCTACTAAATGCTTTGATTGTTGATGCTGTAAAAGCCCCATTAATCCCCTCTTGTCTATCTCTTCATGTGTAACTTTACCTTGATATATGTGCAAATGCTCCCCCAGGACATTATATCAGACCGTGTGTGTGTGTGTGTGTGTGTGTGTGTGTGTGTGTGTGTGTGTGTGTGTGTGTGTGTGTGTGTGTGTGTGTGTGTGTGTGTGTGTGTGTGTGTGTGTGTGTGTGTGTGCGCCTGTGTGCGTACATGCAAAGGTGCATTTGTGTGCAGGTGTCTGTGTTTACCATAGTTACAGCGTGACTGGATACGTCCCTATGACATGCTAGTAAAGAGAAGCATGAATGAGCCCTCTGATAGATGGTCTATATCAGTGGCTCAGTTTCATATCAGCTGCCAGTGAGAACAGAAGGCCCTGTATTACACCCAGAGATCAGTGTGTCACAGACACAACCCTGTGTGTTTGAATCATCCTGGTTGTTCACTGATAGTATCTCTTCTCCCTCCCTCTCTCCCACAATGTGAATATCATGCATTGATTAATCTGTCTTGTTATCACAGAGGTTCAGGTGAGATCGACGTGTGCTGTGGGGATAAAGAGTCCAGGATTATGATAAATATAAAGGCTTTTACACAGGCATTTTGCCAGAACATGGCCATGCTTCATATATGTATGCATGGAGAACCAGCATAGAAGATGTTTGAGTAATAATCAGTGGCATTAGGGAACTGCTGACTGTAAAAACTCTAAAATTGTTCATCAAAGCAAGATGCAAGCATTAGTTATTCCTGGGATGTACAGATCAACAACTATGAAAGGCCCATATCTGCAAGCCAATTTTTTTGTTTTAATGTTGGGCATTTCAGGATAATTCATCTAATAATATGCCATTTAGCAGACGCTTTTATCCAAAGCGACTTACAGTCATGTGTGCATACATTTTTACGTATGGGTGGTCCCGGGGATCAAACCCACTACCCTTGCGTTACATGCGCCATGCTCTACCAATTGAGCTACAGAGGACCACATACATGTAATTGCTTATGTGTTTATGTGTAAAGAACAGCTTGTGATTTGAACATTTTAAATAGTCGATTTTGACAACTTTGGTTAGGTCAGTTGGCCCCAACAAAATTATGTTAAAGTCAAATCTTTGCATGCTGCAAGAAAGGATTTCTAGATCTCAAAGAAGAGAATGGTAGTACTGTATACACCTGGTATACTCCTGGTCACTCTTGACTGGTGTTGCTGGGTGGGATGACTTTATAATGCGCACACTAGCCACACATCCTAAATAATTCACACTCTACTTGAGCATTCTCCAACAGACTCAGTGCCGCCATTAGACTGTCTCTAACTGACAGTTCCCATTCTCCAACAGACTCAGTGCCGCCATTAGACTGTCTCTAACTGACAGTTCCTATTCTCCAACAGACTCAGTGCCGCCATTAGACTGTCTCTAACTGACAGTTCCTATTCTCCAACAGACTTAGTGCCGCCATTAGACTGTCTCTAACTGACCGTTCCTATTCTCCAACAGACTTAGTGCCGCCATTAGACTGTCTCTAACTGACAGTTCCTATTCTCCAACAGACTCAGTGCCGCCATTAGACTGTCTCTAACTGACAGTTCCTATTCTCCAACAGACTTAGTGCCGCCATTAGACTGTCTCTAACTGACAGTTCCTATTCTCCAACAGACTTAGTGCCGCCATTAGACTGTCTCTAACTGACAGTTCCTATTCTCCAACAGACTTAGTGCCGCCATTAGACTGTCTCTAACTGACAGAAGTTCCCATTCTCCAACAGACTCAGTGCCGCCATTAGACTGTCTCTAACTGACAGTTCCTATTCTCCAACAGACTTAGTACCGCCATTAGACTGTCTCTAACTGACAGTTCCCATTCTCCAACAGACTCAGTGCCGCCATTAGACTGTCTCTAACTGACAGTTCCTATTCTCCAACAGACTTAGTGCCGCCATTAGACTGTCTCTAACTGACAGTTCCCATTCTCCAACAGACTCAGTGCCGCCATTAGACTGTCTCTAACTGACAGTTCCTATTCTCCAACAGACTCAGTGCCGCCATTAGACTGTCTCTAACTGACAGTTCCTATTCTCCAACAGACTCAGTGCCGCCATTAGACTGTCTCTAACTGACAGTTCCTATTCTCCAACAGACTCAGTGCCGCCATTAGACTGTCTCTAACTGACAGTTCCCATTCTCCAACAGACTTAGTGCCGCCATTAGACTGTCTCTAACTGACAGTTCCCATTCTCCAACAGACTCAGTGCCGCCATTAGACTGTCTCTAACTGACAGTTCCTATTCTCCAACAGACTCAGTGCCGCCATTAGACTGTCTCTAACTGACAGTTCCTATTCTCCAACAGACTCAGTGCCGCCATTAGACTGTCTCTAACTGACAGTTCCTATTCTCCAACAGACTCAGTGCCGCCATTAGACTGTCTCTAACTGACAGTTCCTATTCTCCAACAGACTCAGTGCCGCCATTAGACTGTCTCTAACTGACAGTTCCTATTCTCTTTTTTGACTTGTTTTTTCTCTCATTTTTAACCATGAATGCAAACATTGCAAGCAGCAAATGAAAAGAAAAGCATTGAAAAACGACTAATATCGCTACGGTCGATGAGAGTTCTCGGGAAATTTACTATATTAAAGGAGTTTACATACATAACACTTCAACATTAGGGGATTTTTTCACAGAGTTCAGCATATTTTCTGGAACTCTCCCTAACCCTTTTTTTAATCCGAGTTACCTCTTTGACAATGTCTCCCTCATACAAAATGCATGAGCGCAGTGCGGATCGATACGGACCCTTTAATCTCGCCACACAGACAGCTACCGCAGTCACGCGGTGAACCGGCACCCGCCACTGGCTGCCACTGCTGCAGGCCAGATCAGAGGCGGGAGAGAGAGATCAGCCCAGGTGACAAGGGTTGCTGCACGGGGTCTCCACACCAAGGTGAGGCAGGCTGCCTGGAAGCACAGTAGATGGGTCTAGCACATTCCTTGACCAAATCAAACTACTCAAACAACCCTTTTTTATCAGATAGCACTCTATCTAGATTTTGATCTCATATCTGATGAAATATCTGATGTTTTTAGAGGTTCTAATCCGGCAGCATTTATCAGCTATTCCAGAGTTAGTTATTTTGCCAGTCATGTAGTTATTTTGTGAAACATAATTTTGTGCAGGGCTTTGCTCAGCCTACATCTGGCTTTGATCCTGGTGTATACAAACAGACGGCCTGTAAAATTGGAAAGGTTGTTTGGAAGTGTTTGAAAATATTAAAAGGAAAAGGAAACATTGGTATACCTTACAGTACATCACTATTATTAGAATACAACTACATCCCCTTACAGATGGAATAAAACAAACATTAAAGATTGAAATATCAACTTTTAAGCAAAGCTGTGTGTTTTGGTCAAATATACTTTCAACTATGAGATTTGTGTAAAGCTGACATATACTCTCATATAATCAGTGTCATATCATCTTGGTATCATATCATTTTATTCTGATAGTGATACAATCGAACCTGAATGACACTGACACACACACATAGCTAATCTAGGGACACAACATCATGGCACAGCATTCCTGGGGTAAAATTATGGTTGAACTTGCTCTAAAACGCCGAAACTCAGACACTGGTAAGAACTAGCTAGCTAAGTAGATCTGAGAACATAATTAATTATATAGCTTGCAAGCTAAGCTAGCTAACTAGCTAGCGAGCATAGACTAACAATGCTACCTGCTCCCATAGGAGGAGATCAGCAATTGATACTAACTTCAATCTATTAGCCCTATAATGATTTATATTCTAAAATGTCATCTGATGGTTGATTTGAATCAGTACACCACACACGATTTCTAGCCAGTGACAGCCACCTAGCTAGAACTGACGCGCCCCTACCAAAATGTCAAAACCTACTTAGCTAGCATTAACATGAAGCAATAGATTTGTGCTACCTGCTCCCATAGAGGTGATCAGCAACTTATACTAGCATCAATCTATTATCCCTATAATTATTATAATCCCTATTATGGGTTATTTGAATCATTAACATTACACCACACACACAATCTCTAGTCAGCTGACAGTCTGTTGGACATGCACCCCATACTGAATTGTCAAAAGCCACGCACCCTCATTTTCCGGTTAAGCACACACACAGCATTGCTACCTCATTAATAATATATCTACTCACATTCCAGTATTGAGTGACTGTCCCGGTCAGGAAAGTTAAAATCCAAAATGTTATCCGTCACCTTTGTTGGTGGCGTAAGTAATTAGTACAACAAGCTTTGGCATGCCAAATGTGTGCTCAACGTGTCTGCTTCAGTGCCATCATTACATGAATGGGGAAAAATAGTTTTGCCAAAACTACTTCCACCAAGTAGATGATTATAGTATCTGTGCGGATCAAAGTTGCAATGTGAGGGTGCATACGACAATGTCAATACTAGGTGTTATTCCTGTCAATGTCCATCCATGCAATCTAAATAAGAATTAGGGCTATTAAGAGTGCTATTCTTATGATCTTAATATTAGATCTGTAAATAAAGATGCACATTTAAGAGCCTTTTTGGGAGCAGGTATGAAATGAATAGATTAACTGACATATGACAGTGAAAATTATCATGATAATGTTTGCACAAGATAAAATCAACATTGATTATATCCTATATTATAGAATAGAATAACTGAAAAGGATTATGATCATATGTTTGTACACCACAAAATGTCAGTATTCATTATTATCATCCATGACAGAATAGAATCATTAGGATGCAGGTCCCTGATTATTTGCTCTATATATTTCAGTTGAGTGTGAGGAGTGATATGGAAGAGCACTGAAGAAGTTTTACTTAAAAATTAAATGAAAAGTGTTACTTAAAAATGAAATGTAACTATTCAGCATTTTATCAATTGTAGCTAAATGTCTTTTGTGTCCTCTTATGAATATGAAAATGTAAATATGTTTAAAATTAATTCTTAAAGCTGTTATTTATTCAAAATTGTCTATGTAAGTGTCATTCAATATATATATATATATATATATATATATATATATATATATATATATATATATAAATAATGTAATTTGCAATCTCATGGTCATTTTGTATAATTAGTATTACCCTACGTCATACTTCTATCATGTTCCAATACATAATTATATAATACAAGATAGGTAATAATTTAATGTAATTCAAACAATTGCAGTGCTGCTTTTTCACATTTATTCTTATAACAAGACATGGGCTACTTGTAAAACACAGTATGTAATGTAAACTGACACAGAACCTACATCTCCATGTAAATGCAACTGGTATCTTAGTAGAAGACACACAAAGGATGCAGTTTGAACTCTGTTACACTGTCAGTAATTACACTGCTCTTTCATTAATAGCATAAATGAGAGTATAGTAAACTAACAAATGAAAATTGCATACTGCTCTTTGCTTTGGTATTACCCTGCAATTTGTAACATATCATGCCAAGGAAGAAGGCAGTGACTGCCGTTTAAGGGTCAAAGGTCATGTCAGAATCAGGGTCAACATGAATAAAAAATTAACTCATAGTAAGACAACAGATCACTACATCTCCAATGATCTCCCTAGAACTCATTTGGCTGGACAATTCAAAAACTTTGAAGCCATTTTTCTCAGTTCCACGCTATGAGCAGTTACTGCCTTTTTGCTTGGTAGGGCAGTATAGGTTACCCAGAATGCACTGCTCCATGGACTCTGTCTCTCTCTGTCTCTCCTCTCCTCCGCTGCCTACCTCCCCATCGTCTCCCCCTCTCATTTCCCTCCATCCCTCCATCCCTCCCCCCGAAATGCAGCTTTTGTTCACTCATTCTTTTAACTGTCAAGGCAGAAAAATTAAGGGAGCAGTAATAGGGTTATGTCAAGTAGACGGAGGTGGTGTCTCTGTGTGGATGCCTCCCTCCCTCCGTCTCAATGAAAGGTTACTCCAGTTGGTGGGCTCGGCTCTGCCTCTGCCGCGTTCTCCCCTGCTGTAATGACAATGGCAACAGACAACTCTCTATCAGTCCTGCTACAGCAGGTGACTGATAGCATTAGCACGGGGGAAAAAAAGCAGAAACAAGAGTGACTCTGCATGAGCAATATGGAAACATGACCAAGACTGATAACAATGGATATACATGGCCCACAAATGTATTCCCTCTCTCAGGTGGTATTGTACTCACATTTACCTATTTGGAGTGTTTTATTCTTCGATTTCTTTATTTTTCCTGCCTTTCAGAGTTTGACATTTTGAAATTCTCTGTTGGAATATCCTCTCCATCGTGCCCTCAACAGTTTGGCTCGGAGGCAGGACGTTTGTGAAATATTGAACAGATATACCTCAGTATTTGGGTTTAGTAGAAAAGAAGCATGATATTACATTCATGACATAGACTTCCACACAGAGATATTACACTCACATCTCCTTTGGGCGGAATCTCTGAAACCTATTGGCTTTCTCCTCCTCCTGCGGTTCCACCAAAGTCCACAGTAAATCTGTGTCTGTGCATATGTCCCCAAAGGTATGTTTTGATGGCGGTGAAGTGGAGAGAATTTGAAAGGGGGCAGTGTGTGTGTGTGTGTGTGTGTGTGTGTGTGTGTGTGTGTGTGTGTGTGTGTGTGTGTGTGTGGCGTGGGTGCCTCTCCGGTAACAACAGCAGGAGCTCTGGGCACCGTCAGCCAGACAGAGGCTGGCAGCCTGGCAGGCGCTCTGTATTTACACCACACACAGTCACACCTCTGCTTTCATACACTCTGTTATGATATGTGCATCTGAGGCGGAGTGCGAGGCGGTATTGATGTATCAGCCATCTCCCTGTGATCCTCTGAGGAAGACGTGGTGGCCAGGGTTTGAACCCCTGACCCCTCAGGGAGGGGGAGACGGTGGCACAGCACAGCAGAGATGGAAACCCATCTGGAGTTTCTCTCTCTGCTGTCGGTTAAAGAGTGATGGTGAGAGGTATGCCTGCTGGATAGGGGACATTACTGGGCATGACCAATCTGTTCCAAATGGAATGCTCTTGGAGTCAACGCACAATCGTTGTAATTGACCTTGCCTCAGGCCTGCGGCCAGCTATGGTAACGGTTTGCTACAGTAGCGTTGTCCAGGAAGGTCAGAGAGTTTGAAAATGTCATAAGGAGACTAATGTTCTGAATAATTTTACGTTTCATTGCTCAGTGCATTCCATGTGTAATGACTCTATTTGTATTACTAGTTATTTGCTTTCAATCAAAAGTACCCTACTGAAATTCCAGTTAGGCGTGCGTTACATTATTTTTTTGTCAAATAGTGACCCCTTGATAGGACATGGTTGTCGTACTAAGCAGTGAAACCGAGGCATGCACTACGTGACAACATCCCCTAGAGCGTCTCTCTGAGGGCCAGTAAATATTTAATCATCGATGTGATGTGATTTCCTTGCATGGCCGTCCCTTTTCCCTGTCAGCTCTCTCTCCGGTTCACCGGGCCTTGCAGGGCTAACCGAGCCTGACCCGTCCCTGTTTGCTGACCCCTCCTGTGCCTGAACAAAACCCTCACTTGTGTTCCTCCCACCTTTCACCCTCCCACTGTTCTGGTCTGGGCTATCACCCGCTCTTAGCTGGGGCACTTCCTAGCCCGGAGGCAGAGAGGAGAGAGGAGAAGCCAGTCAAAGCTTCCTAGTATTGACGTTGACTTCTGCTGTGAGCCTCCGTCTCTCTCTCTCTCTCTCTCTTTCATTTTCTCTGAGAGCCAGAGGGGGTGGTGGTGGTGGGGGTGTGACGGGGAGGGTGAGGTGATATCCGGCAGCTCTGTGTGGGAAGCATGGTGAGTCCTCGGCTTTCTGCGTGTCGCAGCAAGACGGAAGAGTGCTCAAAAGTCCAAAAAGCCTGACCTCTCCCAAGCAGGTGAGTGATGGTCGGACTCAACCTGCTGATCCCAGCACTGGGTGCATTAGTTTGCAATAAAGAAAGTTGTGATTGTGAAACTCGGCGGGTGAAAACATATGAGGATGAATTACATCATATAAAAGCCAAGCACTGTTTCAGAATCCATTTACAGTGGTGGCTACCAGAGCCTGAAGCCTGTATCAAGGGCCTACAGCAACAGTATATCCTAGTGTCTGACAATGGCTTAGATCTGACAGACAAACTCCCCCACCCCTTCTCTAACCCATAACTATCCTTTCATCAATGTTATTAGGACTTGGCAGCTTTGGGAGCCAAAACCAATACTTTAAATGTGGCCTATTGACATTTAAAAGACAAGTGAGAGACAAACGCGGCTAATTTGGTGCAAGAAAGACTAGCAAATCCTGTTCCTTCATGCCTCCGTGTTCTGTCTGTGTGGTGCACCAGCGCCCCCGTAGCACAGCCTTCCTAATGACTCCGATCTGCACACAAAGTGAAGAAATAATGAACGGGAGAGTGGGTACCTTGTTGCCTTAATTAGTGAGCCCAGACAAAGGAGTGCTGACTCTTTCACAAAGAGCCTGGCACGCTGAGACGGGTGAGAGGCAGGTTAAACACACGCCCGCCTTGTCCTCCTGGCGCCCCATTCCCGTCCTGAACCAACTGGCGTAAGACTCTGCCAGGGATGCCAGGGCAAATGAGGAGTGGTGGGGGGGGGAGAGTGGTTGGGTCTGTAAAATGTCCTTGTTATGAAAAACCAGGGGAGCAGCAGTCAGAAGTTTGTTATGTTAGGCAGCTATGACACAACCTTTGGTGAGTGGGATCCCAGGCGCTCTGGGCCTGCGGTTTAATCAGTGGACCTTTAGCAAGAGCACCACCCTCGCCTCGCCGCACGCCCTGAGGACACGCTGATCATGGCGTCTGCGTGCCCCCTCATCTACTGAGGGGTTCCGAGGCGCCATAGCGATGCCAGATAATGAGGAAGGCTTGTCAGAGGGGCACTCCAAGGGTGCCCCTTCCAAAGGCCCCCGCTGCCTCTTCAGTAAATCTACCCAACACAAAACACTGCTGCTGCTTTGTTTTCATTTCAAAGGATCTCCAGAGGTCTCCTCGGAGAGAGGAGGGGAGTGAGGGGGTGTTGGGTCACAGAGAGCCTACTCTGGACCTAATAACATACTCTGAGATCAGTGATCTTTTTGGAACATCAGTTAACTGAATATATCAATATTTTCAGTGACAACGAGTGATAAAATATATTTGAATATATATCAACATGTCTACATTTAGTCATATCATATTCCTATTATGCGTTGAAAGCAATATTATACAAACTAGTTTCCTGTATGTTTCTCTCTGTCCTCCTGATGGGGGAGCTGTGTCCATAGTGAAACCCTGCAGTAGGCTGACAGAGAGAGCAGAGGTAAATATATAAACAGTCATCTCTTATGATGATTATTGCTAGTAGTCACTATTGATCATGGCTACGGTAAACAGTGGAAAACAGGCATGTGCCTCCAATTGTTTGGGCCACATTAGCCACTGCCTCTATTGCTTCTGATTATTGCTGACTGGGTTGGGAGTGCAGGGGATGGCGTCTTACTGCTATCACTGCTGCTTTTCCCCCCTTTACAGACTACATTAAAACCACACTGTCCACGAAAACGACAAGGAAATCACACAAATTTGTAACATATTTCCTGTTTGTATTTGATCTATTATCCGATGTGTCGCTGTTATATTTTGAAGGGATATTATCACCTGCTTTAAGAGCAGTAATGCCTCAAATCAGCTGATTGAATCTCCTGTGCCTCTCATCTCCCCCCACCTCTATGTAAGTCCTGTCTCAGAGGATAATCACATAGCTGGGCCAGCTAGAAACACACTGGAGAAACACATGACAGGGGGGATGGTGATGGTGATAATAATGGTTATTGTGATTATTATCAGGTTGCCACAGTGGAAATGGTGATCATGGTGATGATGAGGGGGAGGAGGGAGGTGGTAGAAGACAGTGATGATGGTGGTTATTGTGTGTTGGATGTTGCAAGTCAGCTCCTGTATTCTACCAGCAGTCACAACAATTGTTTCTTTTTTTTCATTGGAAGAATAGGCCCGCGGATCAAACCTGGAGTTAACTGAGGATATCTCCAGCACATTTTGATGCTTTGATTCTACATGACTCAAAGAAAGGCACAGTGGAGAACATTCCAGCAACTCTCTCTTTGAAGGGAGTGATCTGACACAGCTAATTTGAATTATTAACAGAGAGAGAGAGAGAGAGAGAGAGAGAGAGAGGATAGATAGAGAGAGAGGGAGAGAGAGAGAGAGAGAGAGAGAGAGAGAGAGAGAGAGAGGGAGAGAGAGAGAGGGAGAGAGAGAGAGAGAGAGAGAGACAGAGAGAGAGAGAGAGGAGAGACGAGAGAGAGAGGGAGAGCGAGAGAGCGAGAGAGAGAGAGAGAGAGAGAGAGAGGAGAGAGCAGAGAGAGAGAGAGAGAGAGAGAGGAGAGAGAGAGAGAGGCGGCAGCGAGCGGAGAGAAGCTATTTGTCTCTCTGCAGCAGTAGTGCACCTGCTGGCTCTAGCCAAGTCATCTCTAACAGAGGGGGTTAAACAGTACAGTGGCATACAGGTAAAACTGGCCGACTGCTTGTACTTAACACAGGCTCTTGGACCTGAACAAAACGTGTGCAGGCAGCCTCAGCCTTGTCCAAGTCTCAATTAAGATCAGGCTGATTGCTCATTTAGCAAAGGACCAACTTCTCCCTCCATTCTGTTCAGCTCAACAATTAGATGTAAAAAAAACACATCAGCCAAGAATGACACAATGTTATTACATTATTACACATTGTGTTGTGTCACTTATTGGTATTCGCTAATCTGTCTGCAATCTGTGCTCTGTCCCAGTGTCTAGGGCTAATGAATAGGAAGTAGGGGTTAGTTGAACTCCTTCCTGGTGTAATTTCCCCCCTGCATGCTATCTAAATGGGGCTGATTGAATCTGAATGGAGTGTCCCAGAGTGAGTTAATTCGGCACAGTGGACATGCGTCGTCTCCCCAATCAGGACGTGATTATGATGGTCTGTCTGTGTCTGGGTGGGAAAGTGACCAAATTCATAATTATATTATTGTAGCTACCCCTGTGTCATAAATGGGTTATGTTTGAAGGCTAACATCACACAGCCTTTATGTGAGCTCCATTGCATTTTATATCAAGCCCCTTGTTGTTTCTACAGAAGGGAAAAAAATTAAGACTTTAGATTTGTAGCATAAATCATTTATCGATAGACTCTCTCTCGTCAGGGTGGATGTATATTTACTGCTTTACTGCTCAGCAACGCTCACAGATGAAGAGAGATGTCACGGCATGAGCTAGATCTAATAACGGGGCTTTGTGAATACATTTGCCAGACTTCTATGGATGCTGTGAATTAATATTTGCCATACATGTTGTATGTGTCCTTGAGCGCAGCTCTGGCGCAGATGGAGGGAGACTGTGGACAGCATTAGGCTCTGAGGGGGAGTCTGCAATTCCAAGGCTGTACGCAGCATCCCGCGAGTGGTAATGCCCAGGATCAGCTGCTGTTCTAATGTCATTTCATCCCCCCTATTATTCACACGGCCTGTTTGATGTGGGAATACACTGGGGACTTCAACACCCCCCACACCCCTAACCCCCCCAACACTACCCCACCTCTTTTATAACCCCATCTCCCACCCTGTCGACTCTACAACCCCCTCTCCCTCCCACTCCCCGGTTTGCACAGTACCTCCCCTTCTGTGTCTGAATGCTTATGTTGGCTTTTATCGCTTCCAAAGTAAACAGAGTCGCTCCGAGGACAAGAGAGAGAGAGAGCGAGAGAGAGAGAGAGAGAAAGAGAGAGAGAGAGAGAGAGAGAGAGAGGTGGCTCATGCACATTGTCAGTGTGCTGCTGGCTACCGTGGTTACCTACTGCAATAGAGACAAAAGCAGAGAGAGAAAATTGTCATTGAAAAGGAGGGAATAAAAGACCACAACAGGAGAGAAGGAAGACCAGGGCTGGAGAGAGAAAAAAAGAGAGTGGTACGCTGTGCCAGAAGGAGAGCGAGAGAGAGAGAGAGAGTGGGAGAGAGTGACAGTGAGAGAGTGAGCAAGAGAGAGCAAGAGACAGAGTAGCGAGGAAAGAGAGCGAAGGATCTTCCTGCTAAATGCGCAAAGCATCCCGTTACCACACGCTGAGCTCCATGGCCAACTCAGGCTGTCTGCTTCTCTCCGGCTCTGGGATGCTACCTCACTCCCTCCACTGTCCCCCTGCCTTCCTCTACCTACACCAGGTAAGTCTCTCCATCTCCCTCCCTCTCTCTCCATCTCCCTCTCTCTCTCTCTTTCTGTCGCGCTCTCTCTCTCCGTCTCTTTCATTCCTCCATTCGCTCGGCACCACGTGATAGCATTGTGTTTCCCAGAGTACTTCCCCAACCCCGACCCTGACCCTTTCAACACAAACCAGGGGTCATCTCTTCTCTTTTCTCATTTTCAGCCTATATTTCCTCCTTTCTTTTATTTTCCTCTAATCCACCCTGTGCAGATTTGAACGAGGGAATTCATGACGTGAGACTGGGATACGACATGTTTGTTTAGATCACGGCTTCATGACTCATTTTGCTGTGACTGTAACACTGCATATTGTACTGCTCATTTCATGGTCATACTGTCCTGTCACTTTCCATTGTGTGTCAACACTTTTCACTGAGAAGTTGAGATAAAAAAAATTTACACAGTCACTTTTTGTGAGAGGGGGATATTAACTCTTTCACTCTCACTTTTCTGTCATGATCATCTGCATTGATATTTGTTTGAGTCATTATATGAAGTATATATTTTTTGTTGAATTGATTCCTTTTCACTGATCCCTCTTGCTTTGTGAAATCTTAAGAGACTGTAATTGACTCTGCAGAGGAAAGCAACAACCCAACAAGGTGACTGTTAAGAGCAGGCCCATGTGCATCTCTTGAATTATTCAAAACATTTTCATTCAGCGGGGGGGTGGTCGCCTGTTCAATTGTGTTTTTACTACCGCTAGCATGTGTTGCAGTAAACAGTGTGTTACTGCAGTGATTGAAGCAAATAATGTTAAAGCTGGCAGGATGGAGCCTCCTGCTTCCCCCTTTAAAACCTGCTCCCCCATCAGGGTAATGGCCCTCTCCCCTCCCACCCATCTGTCCAGCTCGGGCCCACCCCGACGGCTAGGCCCTCAGAGGGGGACAGGCATGTGGACGGCCAGGTGCCACTAGCACACATTTCATGTGGAGAAGCCAGGGCTGATTCCCCAAGGAAATACTGCTTTTATTCTGGCCTCGGAATGTGTGTGTGTGTGTGTATGTCCATATTTTTTGCATGGGTGTGTATGGGGTTGGGGTCTATATTTGTGTATGAAACAAAGGGTGATATGTATGACAATTGAGAATTTCTTCAATTTTACCACTGCTATAACTGACTTATGGAAATAGAGAGGCTGGTCTACAACGACAACATCATTTTCTGAAACACAAGAATACTGTACTGTATCTATCCATATGATTTGTGACTGACTCTAGTAAAAAATTATATATTACTTATTGTATGTCACATATGGGGCATATAATGTTAGTCCCTGCTTCAAACAAATAACTTTTTCTACTCTGTTCAATCCATATCCTTATTAAGTGGAGTAACACCTCAGAATTAATAGAACATTAAAAAAGGATGTTTTCACAAAATATCAAAGCATTTTACATGATTCAATTATTCACATTCCCTTGTTATGTGGGGCCCACCGGGCTGATCCTACCCCTGCAGTGTTGTTTGGGAAATTACCCATTCATTGAATCAAGATTCAGCCTCTAGCCCTCCCTCTCCCCCTTTCTCTGTGCTGACCCCTCATTTGTTGCGTGGCCATCGCTCCTTTTCAGACGGCTGCGGTCACTGCATCCTCTGCACCTCTCTTTCTCTCTGCACCCTCGGCCCAGACGCACCGGCCGCCTGTGTGAGGGAAGAAACACACAGAGACTATAAGGAGAATAGATTGAGTAAAGCCTTTTCCCTAGAAGTTTGTTTGAATTCAAAAAAGGGGAGACTGCATTAAAATGACTCGGAGTGCTTTGGGTATTATGTTGGAACATGAAGCTGTATGATATCACAGGCGTACAGAGTTTTATTACATAAAAGATTACTGAACCAATACCTTTTCCTGTTTTGCGTTGCGGCAGTTTCACTGTGTTGTTGTACCTCGGCAGGCGGCTTTGATGCTCTTTGTAGTGGGTTGCTGTGCATATGAATCTTTGCTAAATGTTTGTTTACATTAACACAAGAAGAGACTCCCCGTGGTGTAATGAGAGAAATGCGGCTATTGTGATTACAGAATGGCAGTATCATGCTACCACTCGCTGCTGTAATTCAGAGGGTGTTTGGATACTACATTGGAAAAGCTGCCTGTCTGTCTGCAGAGATGATGTCATCTTTTTCCTCCGTCGATCAGTATTTACAGTAGAATATTCCATGAGTTATGGTGTCTTATTGACAGCACTGATGAATTACAGTATGGTTGTTTACTTCACTGCTGTATATGAAAGTATAAATATATTTCTGATACAAATGGTGGGATGGGATACGTGAACCCACAGTATTTAGTCGTGGCTTGTACAGTTGCTGGGCCTCAGTTGGTATCTCATGGATTTTCTATTTAGCAGGCTTTGGGTGGGCATCTGGCTATGGTCGTAAATGCAACTCTATTATCTAAGTAGGAAGCAGTTCAATTAAAAAGAGGGAGTTTCTTAAGGCTCTGGAGGAAATCAGCTGTTGTTTTTATGTCTTACATGACCCTCTGTTTGAGCCTCCTGCCATATCTGGAGATCTCACATTTCTGAAATTGCTTTCTTTGATTTGTAATTGGATGTTGTATCATTACATTCTACTGTGTTGATATTGACCCTTATTGTTATATATATTGATTGTTTCTGTGGGTGTTTTGCGTTATTAATTTCCCCTCACCCGTTTTTTTTGAATAGCATCTTAAATGGTTAGTCAACCTTTAAGGGAGCTTTCATGCGTGTGTAGATGGGGGGATCTCTGGTTTCTGGTTTCACCTGTTCCTCTGCCGGTGGTGTACCAGGCAGGCAGCCCAGGGGAGGTCTGTGTCCTCCTCCACAGCAGCGTGCCACTGATCTCTCTTCTCTCAGTGTAACCGACTCCTGCCTGCGTCGACAGTGTGATCCCTTCTACACAGCCGGGAGTGGGAGGGACAGAGGCCGGGAGGAAGGGATGTGGTGAAAACTGGGAATACACCACGCACACTTTATCTATCTATCCATCCCTCTATCCCTCCCCCCTCGGTCCAGGCCTTGATCCTCCACTGCCTCCCCAGTGAGAGGCTGTTTTACCCGGGGGGATGGGGGAACAGTATCCTGACAGTATGGGGATTCAGGTTCCAGGTCTCCGGGGATAGGGCTAATTCCTAACAGTGAAGAGACAGGGCCTTTCTAGGGGATAATTATTGTAGGCCAAGCTAGTACTATTGACAGCTGTAAATGGAGACGCTGTCTGTAACTGGGGGCCTAATAGGTTTCTGTTCCTACATGGGCTGTGTGGGTGCATGGGAGATGGGTTTGAGAAATGAGCCACAGCCTCTTTGGACTTTGGAATGAGAGTGTGGAGGAGGCAGGAGGGTTGGGTTCTCCCCCTCCACTGACCTCAGGGGGAAAGGTTAACTGAGAATGGTTGTCTCTTTTGGCGCGACGCTGAATGAGACCCTCACTGTAAATGGCCTTTATCGTTAAATGGTTCCTGTTGAAGCTGGACCCGGTATTCTTTGAAGATTACGAGAAGGCCTGGAGAAGTGAAGGCTGTTTACAACACCTTTCTCCTCTTTTTATATTCATTGACAAGTTATTTTATATTTTCATCTTCTGTTTCATAAATTCGAAATGCATTCATAGCATTTGAAATGATTTCATTTCGTCACCAAGAAAGCTGGGCTTTCTCGCTCTCTCTCTCTCTCTCTCTCTCTCTCTCTCTCTCTCTCTCTCTCTCTCTCTCTCTCTCTCTCTCTGCCGTTCAGCTGTTTTGTCCGGACTGATTTAAATGTTTTCTCACTTTTCCTCGCTGCTCTGAAGGAGAATTGTAAATCACAGCTCAGTCGTTTATGTTGAAATTTCATTTGGTGTGTGAGCTGAGCAGAGTGAGGGCTGCCTAGTTCTTCAGAGGGGATGCCAGTCACGCCGCCACACTCCCTCCCTGTGGCTAGTGGTTCTCTTAAGGCTACCTGCCGACTTACTCTGTTAGACCGCTGGAAATGGAACTAGATTACATTTCCCTTCCCCACAAAGAAGAATGCCACAAACAGTTAAATAGATTTACACATGTATAAAGCCATATTGTGGGGGTTTGAGTGTACAGTTTTTTTTTGGGGGGAGGATTTGTGTTGATTCACGATGATTCACAGGAGAATGCGTACTTAACATTAGAGTGGGGTGCAGTGCATTAATAAATTTATATTTACATTTTGCCAATAATGCTAAACATCCCAGTCATTAATGGTACGCATTAGCCTGGAGTTGCCCAAGCTTACTATATGCATAGCCTACAGTGTCATGCGATTAGCATGCACAGTGCTTCTGATGCTAATATACTCCACTTCCTGAAAACAAAGTGCCAGTTGTGGATGTCTTCACCCTCCAGTATTCTAACAGATCTTTTTTTTATAGCATGTCACAATTTAATTGAGCTTTTAATCACTATTCATGTAAAATATTTACTGTCTCAGGAAAACTGATCCCAGATCTGTCCCGGGATCATAACATAATTTTTCTCCTCATTTAAAGAAAGTATAATGCAGTATTTGAATGTTTTATTGGGGGCAACACCAATACATGCCACCATGTGCATTTTACAACTATTTTGTTTTGTAATCTGAAATATCATAGGAGTATTTCCGTTCAGCCAGGGTTCAAAAATAGGCCGGTGATCAAAAAGGGAAGTGAACTTGAGTGTTGTCAACCCTGTATCTCAGTGGCCTCATTCTCTATGCAGAGATTTAATACAGCTCAAGAATATCCGCTTGGTTTTGCAATCGCCACCATTACGTCCGCTTGAGCGCTCCTTTAGCTAAAGAGAGACCGCGAGAGGAGCAGGCTGAGGGAGCAGCGAGAGGGGGAAAGAGACGAGCGACGAGACACAACGCCTCCCTGTCTTAACACTGTGGGAGCTCTCTCTATCTCCCTCCCTCTCTTTCACACACACACACACACACACACACACACACACACACACACACACACACACACACACACACACACACACACACACACACACACACACACACACACACGCACACACAACACACAGGGATAAAACGGAGAGGATGATAACCCCACTGTGAAAATCCATTAGAACTATGTTTGTATGGGTGACTCTTTTTACTGAAATAGAATCTATCCTGAGGTTTTCTGTTTCTCTGAATGGCTCAGTAAAATGCTTAAGCTGCCCAAGCAGCTTGGACTCCAATTATTTCTTTACTGCAGTAACTTAGCCAGCTGTGATTATTATGTTTATAATGTAGAGTCACTCTCATACTGTCCTTCAAGCCTCCTCCTCTCGGCTGGATCCTCTCAAATGAGACATAATATCCTGTGTGCTGAGTTAACAGAGTGACCATACAAGTGAAACAGCCATCACCAACCATTAAAGGCACCACCTTTTTATCACCACCCTGCTTAATGGCAGTAGTGAACAGCAAAGCATTATTACCGTTTCCTCCGTTCCGCCTCGTGCTCCTTCCCGTCCCGCTAGGCTGTTTTTCCTCTGTCAGTTAGACGGGGCTCGTGAAGAATTGTTCTCTAGGCAAACACTGAAATTTTGTTTTTCAAAAGGTCATTATCAGTCTTGCTCGAGCACCAGTGTGTGCTGTGGGACTGCAGCTTGAGGAAATCATTTATCATATCAGAGACACTTTTTAGTAGTTCTCAGTGATGTTTTATATTTATTTCCGCCTCGACTTGCAATATTGCTGTGGCTAGCTTCTCATTTTGAAGCAGGTAACTGTATATATTACTATTAAAAGGCACCAGGGGTCATCCTCTAAAGAAGATCAATATTTGAACTATACTGTTGTGGTTCAGCATATACTGGTGTATAAAATTAAATGGGGCTTGAAATTGATTTTAAGTTCTCTGTGAAAAAGTCCAAAGGTATTTGGAAATGAAAGTGAGGGGGAGGAGGGTGCCACCCAGCACATACCAACTAGATGACCTCTAGCAGGCACATTTATAATTGCTTTTGTTTCTTCAAATCAAATGAGCCCTTTTATTGTGTTTTTTATATATATTTCAGAGGTGGGACTGAATTGTCAGTTACTCCACATTCTTTTTTAAAGCCTAAAGTTAATATGAAGTAATACCTTTAATTCCGATCACATCTCTGCCCCTCCTGTCAACACTCACATACAGAACAAATCACCATTAGATGGTTATTAGAATAACAAGTGGGCCGTTATACACCTTCCTGCTATGTGTTAAATAAACAAAACATATTCTCACACTTTTCTTCTTTCCTGGCGGGCAACTGAACAGGAATAAAGTTCATTACTCTCCACTAGTTGGATAATCACCTCAAAAGGTGTGAAGAAGCGTGTGTAATTTCCCCCAAATCAGTGGCCTCCTTCCCCGTCTGTCTCCATTTCGTTTGGGAGCCTAAATCTGGTTGTTTTTGTCTTGCAAAGCAGTTTGTTAGTGGAGCACGCCTCTGTGTTTCTCTCCAATCATCTATCAAGGTGAGCTGTGTGGGAAAGAGCATCGCCTCGGGGTTTCCTCCCCATGTGCTTAGGGGTTTTATTAGGTCCCACAGGACCACTGCTGTAGTGCCTTAAAAATTGAACTTACAAATTACTGCCTCCACGCGCCCTGTGTGTGTGTGTGTGTGTGTGTGTGTGTGTGTGTTATTTGTGTGTGTAGGCCTACGTGCATATGCTCTATAGGTATTTTGCACATGCATTTATGTATGGATAAATGCACCCATGTAGGTGTTCATGTGCGATTCAGATTAATGTAAATGAGTGTGTGAGTGAGAGAGAGAGTCTGTGTGTGTCTGAGTTCCATATTAGTGCAGCATGTCCTTGGGAGAATATAGGAGTGATCATGTGCTGCATGTCTCCAGGGGGACTCTTGGAGGTGGGGTCAGTACCAGCTGTCATCTCCCTCACAGCTACTCTCTACTTGATGCTATTCATGTTAGGAGAGATAAGCTACTATGGAGTCACTCTCTCTGAACAAGCAGATATTTACAATTTCTCACCACTATTCAGACCTTTGCTTCTAATTTAATGACTCTGAATTGTAACTCCACATTGTTAGCATTTAGCAATAGCAAGTAATGAGTATTAATTAATGTTTTCAAAGAGGGTAGTAAAGGCTGAAAGTCACCGCTTTTACCAAGAAAACGTTGAAACAGCACAGTCGGAGGAGATATTGTCGTGCGGAGAAAGGCCTAATTTACCAAGCCAACTGTTTTTGTAATGTAAATAACTTTTTTTTTGTCAGCCAGACCACTATCAGCGCTAACGTGAGTAATCAGTCTAATATCCTCGGTATTCCGGCTCCCTCAATGAACTGTAATAAACTGTAATAAACTACTCTGCTCATTTCTTCCAATGATTGCTCTTTCTGGTGCTTGGAGAGGAAGTGCTAATTAACTGAATGTGAATGCAATTCTAGGGCAGAGTGGTATCAATGCGAGGGAGACAAATGCGATTTAGCTCTATCGAGAGCGAGTGGAAAATTGCTGCGTAAATTGGAGGTTGTTGCTGCCGAGAGTTTTCTGTGTGCTTACATTTCATGGGTGAGAATCCAATCTCGCAGGGCAGCACTGCCCTCTCTAAATACACTCTAGTGTACTCAACCTACTCTATGATAGTGTTCTAAAAGCTCCCAAATCTCCTCTGTAACACACACATATCTCAGAGGTAAAATACATTGTGAAGCCGAGGAGTTGTGCCGGTAGTGGGGGAAAGATGGAGACAGCTTATGCTGTACAAACAGCAATTTGCCTCATCTTCCAAATGACCAAAATTCCTCACATTCCTTGACTGTAAGCAAAATAGACAGGACATTTTCTAGTATTCACAACTCTCCACTTGTTTATGGAGCTTGTGTATTTTTCTGCTTGTGTATTTTCCAACCTGAGAGATAGTAGGTGCTTCAGATAGATAAGGCAAGCACCAACCTCTCTCTCTCTCTCTCACTCTCTCCCCTCCTCCCTTTTCTCCTTTTTCCTCTCTCTTTCATCTCTGACTGCGATGGCCATTTTTATCTATGGGTTTGGGCAGTTTTGCAGAGAATTACGGTGACAGTGCCATGGAAATGATAGGCCAGCAGTGAGATATCTGTGCCTCATAAATTCTCCATTCCTCAACATACTTTACGAGGGAAGTTTGTGTGCGTACGACAGCCAGTGTGTCACCGTATCCATCTCCACCTGCTGTTCCACTTCAGAGCCTAGCTCCATCCACTTAAAGACAGCAGCCGAGCTTCTGCTAGATTTATAGATGGCTGCGCTAGCAACACTCATTTGAGAATTTATTTTCACTTTCATTTGGTCTGTAAACAATGCTTCTGATGATTTTGCCATGCATTTTTTCCCCACTGGTGTTAGATGAAGTTTCAGGCTCTTTATTGGGGGGTCCAGGCAGTACCATTAGGCAGAGATAAATAGAAGGAGATGAAGAGATGGAAACTACATTACATCAAGTTGATGCACTGCTGTGTGTGAAACTGTACTACTAAACCCCCAGAAGGCCTTGTTGTAGTGAAGTATTGTACTACTGTATCAGCAAAGGTCATGGGCTCCTCTGATTATACTGTATGAAGGCAGATCAAAGGCTGCAGGATTTTAGATTCATATTTTTTGTGTGATTTGTGTGAAGGGGCTTTTCCCTCAGTGAGCTATGCCCACCACGATATAGGGAAAAAGACTCTCTAAGTTACAGCATAGAGTAAGTTAGCTGAGGGCGTTGGCTGCTGCTGTTGATTTGGTCGATGTTTCACACTCAAAGTGTGATGTTGGCTGGCAAATTGTAGCTTCACATTTCAAACAAATTGAAATTGCCCAGGAGTGGTAGAATAGGGAAAACATGATTTATTAACTTTTTCATTCATTTAATTATCCCTGTTGTTTTGACCACACTGTATACGCCAGCCCTCTGTTTTAGTTTTTCAATGAAGGTCTAAATTCACTTCCCTAAGTTGTGTGGTGATTCGATGAGGAGAGTTTGAGTGGGTTTCCAGGGCCGTGGCACTTCCCAACTCAATTAAAGTAGTGAGCTCCACTCCTTTATTGGGTAAGCTTTGGCCTCTTGTTTGGGCTGGAGAAGTAGTGGCTGTAACCAGTGAGGTCTGATCCATCTTCAATCACATCTTCACACTCTCTCTCCCTCTACCAGTCTGTTCACACAAAGACAGAACATCCCATAGGGGACTGAGCACCAAGCCTGGTACTATATGTAGAACCAGTGGACCTGAGGTTCGCAGTCATCACTCACTTGATCTTCATGTAAGACTTTACCCACGGATACACCATGATACCTGTAAGTCAGTCAAATAGGGTTTGTGTACTCAATAGGTTTTTACAATCACCTCCGGTATTCCCAACACGCCTCTGATGTCAGCACACCTGCTTATTGGCCAGGCATACCGCTGTCTTTAATGAGACAGAATGCTCAATGGAAGCAGACAAGGCTCTTTCACAGGGGACTTGATCTAATCTACTCCCCCTCAACATGGACATTCACTGTCACTGACACACACACGTCATCTCCAATAAACTTGGTGAAAGCAGATCATGTCGAAGCCAGCCTCTTTGGTAACTGGCACTCGGTTAAGCTTTCATGTTACACGCCGCACACGCCATTGTTTGCGAGTTCATCAAATTATTTAGGTCCAACATCTATTTTTATTTGTACCTGTCTTTTCGATTTTGTTTCCCGGAGAGCCCCTCGAACAGAAGCTGCAAACTATAAAATCAGAGTGTTAGAAGAGATTTATCTGGACAAAGAAATCACTCTTTCTCTTTTTGATCTCTCTCCTCTCCTCTCCTCTTGTTCCCCCTCTCCCCCTCTCTGTGTGTGTGAGAGCAGGTGACTACTCACTGCATCAGTGTAAGTGCTCACCAGCAGGTTATTCCCTCTGAACTGGGGCTCTTATTTAATGCTAATTGGAACAATTAGCATGTGAATGCGGATGAAATTACATAATTGGAGTAAGATAAATATTGATGTTAATTCATATTCGAGGAAGAGGGGACCCTGCACCGGCTTCCTGTAAATGTAGCCCCAACCCTCATTTGCATACATAAATCTGGGCCAATTAGAAGCAAACATGATTTCTGTTGATGTTAAAAATATATCAATTAACTGTTAGAAGGCAACGTGTCACCTTCATGGAGAGATAAGAGAAAATGGCAGCTGGGGAATTATGGGGATTTATTTTCAACGTTCCTCTGTGGTGTATTTACTGATGGCTAAAGCTGGAAGCAGCTGCAATGGAAGGTTAAATGACATCCATCAGACTGTTAGACAGCTGACCAAGGGATGAATCTTTTCATTGTGACTTTGTAATAACTGCAGCTCGGTGCCGCACAACAAGCCAGAGTGAGACGGATTACCTTGCATGGTCCATTTCGATGGTCTCCCAAAGCTCTCATCACATGGGAGGAACTGTAAATATCAGGTGAAGTCTTGTTGTTGTAGAGAGAAGGCAGGGAGAGGCTCTACACTGTGGGGGATGGAGGAACAGTACAGTATGGGGTGTTTGGGTACTGGTGGCACAGAGGGGGCAGTGACCCAGGACAGATAGCCCTGGCCCCTGGGCGCTATGCGCTAGGCGAGGGGGATGCTGGGGTCTCAGCAGGCTGCCATGACTGAGCAGTCGTCGGGGTGGAAGTAAAAACGTCCCCTAGAAGGCAGGCGCCTACCATCTGGGCAATGGCCCACGTCTGCAAATCAGCAATGTGCAGCCGACGGGCCATCACACACACACACACACACAAACACTGCACACTCATACGCACACTCAAATCTACACACGCACCTCCCCCCAACCCTGTCTGCGGTTATTTTTTTCTAGAAAAATGGGAAAGAAAGAAAGCGGGGGAAGGAGAAGGAGAGCAGTGCCAGGAGTGGGCGGTGGAGCGGGCGGTTATTGAGGTGGCTGTAATTTGATAAGGAGAGGAAAACCAATGGACTGTGAGCAAGTCAGCAGTTTGAGGCCAGTCACATTTCTGATGCGATGTGGAGGTGGTGGTGGTGGTGGTAGTGGGAGGGAGGCAGGGGGGGAGACAGGAGAATGGGGTAGGGAGTGAGTGGGGCTCCCTGACATTGGAAATCTCACTTCCATGGGAACGGAGAGAGGAGGGGAGGAGCGGCTCTGATCCGCTTGAGGTCCGATATGTTCTCGGACGGAGCCGCGGGCGATGTTCCCAGGCGGATGGCCCACATACCCCGGTCTGATCAATCCTAATCTGGGGATCTCCCCCTGAGCCCCTTCCATCCTCCTCCACTGTTTCAGACGTTGGCTCACTCCTTCCTTTAGCCCTACCTTTCTACACATGCACCTTATTATGCTTTCCTCCAGTCACTTTTAGTTGTTGTGGCTGCTTCTTCTTTGCCAGATAAGAGACACAAGTGTGATCAGCGCAGGCCTTTGATGTTCCCATAAATAATGGGCCAGCGCGGCTCACTCCAGAGCCCTCCGCTTCCTAGTTCAGATCAAAGATTAGCTCCACGTCGGCCCCAGCCCAGCCCAGCCCTGGAATAAAGCACTTTATTGGATTCCAGGAGCCCCGCACGGTGCGCTAGGCCCTCTCTCTCCAGCACCGTCCCTCGTCAGACACTGGGGGAGAAGACTTTCACACGCAGCCTATTGAGCTGTTTGTACTCCCAGGATCTACAAGAAAGAGAAAACAAGAAAGGCTGAACAATGCTGACTTTTTAATCAACACCACGTTCAGAGGCCATCAGCAACGAAATCCAGACGGTTGAAAAATCCCTCGGAGACAATGGAGGGACAGGGGGATTGTTGTGAAGCTACTGTTAAACAGGCTGTAGAATGCTCGCTTGGCCCTCTAAGGCATTGGGATCTGGCGAGCCGATGCAGGAAGTTAGGCTGGTTCACACATGAGCAGCCGCTCTTATTTGGCTGAGGGCATAGTCCATCTGGGGCCTGGTGTTTTACAATGGCAGCGTACCATTCTAAAGGTCGATGCCTCAGACTCATGGACTTGCATATGAACAGGTATGGTCAGTAACTGGACGTTGAGTTAGAGTGCAGGCCTATGGCTGTGCATTATATAGATAGAGAGCTTCCCGTTCAAACTAACAGGAATCCTCCAGCAGCATTTACAGGCATGAAACCGTCTCCATTTTAACCTGTTAAACCACTCTCTAGCCTTTTGTGAAGGATAGAAGAAAAAGTGGAGCCCTCTCAGTAAGACCTGCAGCGAGGAAGAGGAGACCCCCACCAACACCAATATGAAGAGGAATCATTTCTGGTTATATAACCCCCACCCACCTCTACTTTACTAGCCACTGCACCACTGCTGATATTTTACAGTGTTCAGGTACAGTGGAGGCGGCAACTAAGCTAGAGCAGGGTCACTCTTTTGCGGGCCAATCCTCTTTGGCATGTCCTGAGGCCCACTGAAAATGGTTATATTTTCTCATTAGCAAAATTGGCAAAAAGATAGTCCTCTATTTCGTTTTTTTGAATTTTCTATGCTCCCTACTGTCTACTTTTATTTTTATGATTTTAATGACCTCAGAAACTGTATAATGTAGGTTCATTATCATTTCTACACAATTTTGATTTGGTTTTATAATTTTTTAAGTATATTGAGTTAATTTTCCCCCACAACTTTTTATTTTCAACAAAATACCCTCAGTACAATTTTTGACAATATCTCATATCCAATTCAAAAATCCCAAACCAAAATCCCTGTAAAACTACATCTCTATCGTGGCAGCTGTATTCTCTGGGGATTTGGTGTTCTTCCCAGCCATAATAGCCATACTGAGCAAGCATCTGGCGCCCACCACAGATTAGGTTCTCCTTCAATTTCTACTGTATGTACATCTTCCGAATTAACTTGTACCTAGTTTTACCGGTATTTTCAGAGCTTGGCAGTATAAAACCGCCACTAAGCTCTAAATTATATTTCTACTAGACATTTACACACACTAATCTGACTACTCAGTAGCCAAAATGTGGAAAACTTCCCACCACACCATCCACACACCCACACACCCACACTCTCCCCACATCACCCCTTGACTCCTAATTGAAATAGAGCATCCATTCATTTCATCAAGGTCAGCGTACAATTAAAACATTCATCTGTCATTCGATGAATTGTGCCCCAAATTACAGAGGGTTGACAGCCAGGCAGGCATTGGTTACCACACAGTCACAGTAGACTGAGTGTGTGTGTATTGTGTTTGTGTTTGTGTGTATATGTGTATTGTGTTTGTGTGTATATGTGTATTGTGTGTGTGTGTGTGTGTGTGTGTGCGCAACCTGAGACCGGCACACTGAGGATATCAGATACATGGCTGTCCAGAATGACACTTCTCCTTCTGCGGAGTGTGTACTTAATTTTGTGGAGGTGAGTGAGGGATTACACACGAGGATGCATCTCTATATCGTTCCACAATCTATACTTCAATATATGCTAATGTTTGTGTTTCCGGTTTGATCCTCTACTGTTTATTCTCATTGCCGTGACAAAGATCTTTTGCTGTATTATCATATCGTTTCCTGCTTGATTTACTAATAATTTATTTTTTCTCCTCAAGTTAAAAATATAAATATCTGTTTCCTATACTGACTTCCTGTTGTTCTCCATCTAACAGTTAAATCCCCCCCATCCCAATGTTCCCCCTAAACTCACACTGACTTAGATCCCCCTCCTCTCTGTTAGTCCCCCCTGCATCACACTGAAGTGTAATCACCCCTCTTTACCTCCCTCTGTATCACCACCACATCCCACTAATATTACCATCCCTGAAGCTCTGAAACATTCACTAAGCCTTACGTGTTTTATTGTAGTGTATATTTTATACATTATATATATTCTACATCAATATAGTGTATGATATGTGTATTATATAAAACATACATTTTGCCTAATACTCTTTCATCCTTTACATTTTTTTGGTATCCTTTCAACTCATTTAATATAAATGTTAAAAAAGTCATTACAAAGTCTCCTTTTTGATGTCTGAGTATAAATAATATATATAAGCTTTTTTCAAGATATGCTCTTTCAAAGTGCTGTCTGCTGATCTTTCTTTAGTATATGCACTACATTACTGTGCCTGCTCACACCTTTGGTGCACATCTCCCTGCATACATCCCTCTGCATATCCTCTCCCATGCATACTTTAATTATGTGGATTACTTTAATAGGCTGTTCTGTTTCTGTTTAATCAGAATCAAAGTTCTAAGGATACACTGTGCTCAGTGGTGTCGGGCGGCGTGTTCCGTGTTCAGGCCCAAACCCACACCTGTTAACCTGCATGCTGCGTGCAGGTTCCCTCACCCTGCTGATTCATCAGGTAACATTAATTTTATATTCTAATCTCTGTGTGAGTTAAATATCATGTTGTTTGCGTCTGTGTCTCATAGCACTACCACCTCCACTCCTCCTCTCAGGCTTAGTGAAGACTGGCTTCAATGGGGCTTACAGTGCCCCTTTACCTTTCTTCTACCAATGTAGCTATTTTATACCCCAACTCTACGGCAGAGATGATTTATGGGTCATTTTTTTTATTTTTTCTTTCACATTTCATCAGATCTCTCCTTCTCTCTTCTTCCTTCTCTTCCTCTATTTTCTCTCTCCTTTCTTTCTCCATCTCTCTCTCCCTTCCACCATCCTCCCTGTGTTGGTTCTGTTCCTCTCTCTTCTCCCCTCCACTCTAGAGGAGCCCATCTAACTGAACCTATCCTCTATTTTGCTAAATTCCCTGCTTCTCACCACGGCTCAGTGTGGTGTCATAATTGGCATGCCATTGATTTATGTCTCCTCTTACAGCCCTAATGGCTGATGTCGGCTTCCTTCATAATAGCCTCGTTCCCTCTCCCTCCGCTGCTCCTCGCCACACTCCATCCTTCCTGTCCTCCGCCATTTTTAGCTGGCTAAACCACCAGATTGTATTTATTTCCTTTTACATGGAGGACTCAAATGAGTGGTCATCCCTTTACCTTGTCCGTTAATGGCTCATTACTAGCTTTCCTTTCATCTCGTCTCATCTCCCCAGTTCCAGAGATGTTGCTGTCATCACGGGATATTTTCCATTCTAACCCAAGCCCTTGTCATTAATCTTTGAGCCGCTTTTGATCATTTTAAAAGCATGGCAAATGCTGGATCAGACCCACAATGTTCAAGACATTTTGAAGTGCGTCTCTTGTTCAAGGGCGCGAACAGCCAGGGTATCCTGATGCAGCGCTGGAGATGAGCTCTCCCGGGGAGCCTCTGTAATCTTGTTCCCCCGCAATAGAGAGGGGGGAGGGGAGGGGAGGGGGGTTCCCTGCTCCTTTTTCTAACCCATACCCTTCCATGTTTCTCCTCCTTTCCATCTCCCCAGCCCCCCTCACCCCTCCTCCCGATCAAATCACCGAGCTAACATATAGCCTTCACCATTACCACCACTCCCTCACTAACGGCTCCCACGGAGTTGATTAGTTGTTTGTTAGTGCTGGTGCGTGTGTAAATGGGGAGGGGTATCCGTTGCATGTATCATTTCGTTTTCTGATTCAGCTGGCAATAGGCTCTGAAAATGGTTTATTATGCCATCTTTGTTACTGTTCCCGACGATACCACTTTCTACCCTACAAACACCATATTCACGGTTTTATGAAAAGTGTATTTTTGATCTGTGTTCATATGTCCTATGATATCCAGATGAATGGAGCTACTCTCTTCATGTTTTTCTGTGTTTTTTTGTGGCATTTCTCAAAATCGACTTTGAAAGATCATATACATCAACGGTATTAAATAATCACGAGATCAGACTGAAAGAGACGGGCTATGCCAGTGAGTGGTTAGGGTCGGCTGAGGTTAGCGGGGAGTGATGGAAGGTGAGCAACCAGAATCAGTGGACTGCTTTGCAGCCCCAGGCAGGTCTCCCTGCCTTTTCAAAGTCCCAGCATTGAGGGCTTGAATCCAGCCCCCCAGACTAGCTGTCAGGGAAGTTACTGTAGAGAGGCGGGTTGCGATGGAGATGGAGCCAGTCAGGCAGGTGTTCGAGCCGGGCACGTGGCAGAGAAGCAGCCGCCACAACATTTAGTGGATGGGGGGAGGGAGGAGGGGGTGCTGGGGGAAACACAAAAAAGCCCAACCTTGTGTTTCTAAAGCCCAGCTCTTTCATTACTAATCATCCCGGAGTAATATGGTCTCATTCGCAATGATACCCTTAGCCCTTTATATCATACCACTAGGTAAACGATTGGGCTGTTTACTTGGGGAATGCTGTACACTCTGCTGGCCCAGGCATTAGTGTGGGTTATGTTTCTGGGAAAATCAGAGGAAGGGAGTATCATCATATTAGTGGTCGGACTAGGAGTTTTAAGAATGTCCACACCTCCACCCATGTCTTATCCAATTCTGGCTCAAACCAGAAGTCCATTCTCCAAGCCTCGTCCCAGTCCTCAGTCTTCTTTCTTCAAATCTCTCAACCATCGCCTTCATTGGCATCAATTTAGCACTTGCGGATATGGTCCATGTAAATTTTTCTTTTCAATTCGTTGAAAATGGAATCTCATTATTACGTATGGATGATATGCATCCTTTCATTTTCTATCAGCACCATGCAGAGGCTGATGTTTATCGTGTGGCAGAGTTGATTTCAACTACCTACTACATACTTTACTGTGTGGTTCCTGATACATTGTGACTAGCCTACTTCACCTATTATGATATTAACTAACTCATTATGATACCCGCACAAAAAAGTGCTCTGAAAGCTGACACAATGATCAGTTCCTAGAATGACCAGGGTTTGCTCAATCCACTATAACCTATTTCTTCCTTTATCCATTATCTACATGTCGGCAGCTGGGGCTTCGCGTGTAGCGGGACTGGTATTAAGTAGACACTTACACCACATCTCCCTTTTCCTTCCCACTCTCTCTGGACTGTGTTTAAATCCAACACTCCTATTTGGCCCCATTCACTAGCACTTCTGCTCCTCCTCCTCCCACCACCACCATCACCTCCCACCTCCCTCCCTCCTCTCGCCTAAACAATACTTAGCCTCTCAAAGGCAAAATGCTGTACCACTTAACAAATTAATCTTTTATAGTGTGTTAAACTATGCAGATGTTGACTGCCACCTGCCATCCTCGTCAGAGGCACGACGCCTCAATAGCAGGTTGGCCTCCTGTCCATCACATGGGGCTCCAGTGAGTTCAGGTCGTTCTCAAGTCTTCTTTTATAACTCCTGTTATATAATTTTTTATATAATTAATACAATTTCCTTGTGATAGAAGTGGTTTGGCATCTGACTGTGATAATTCTACTCATAATATCATTATCAATTAACTAATTTCATATTATCTGGTTCCATGGGCCAAACTGTAAACGTCTTATGTACAAAAAGCGTCAGCGAAGTTAAAAATATAATGTCTTCTCACAACTGTGACTCTATAATTCATTCCCCTACAGCTCTGCCTGTGCCTGTCCAATGTCTACTAAAGTCCCATACTCCTACCTTTAATCCCATGTTTCAGTGAGGGGATCAGTGAGCATCACTCCTTAGGTCAATGGTCTTTGGCTTAATGATCTTTTTCGTACCATGGATTTTTCTGTCAACCATCTGTTGCAGGCAGGAGAAACAGGGTATGATCTCCTTTCTCTCTCATTCTCACTCCCAACTTTCTCTCTGTTCCCGTTTCCTCACCTTGAGTTGTGTCAGACCCTGGTCATGTGTGATTACACTTATATTAACCTTTTTTGCAATTTACCTACATCAGTATCTCTACCCTCGTTGGCTTCTTTTCCTACCATCACCCCATCACTTCTCTTCCTCTCTCTCTCTGTCTCTACTCCCCCCTCCTCTCTTTCCCTCTTCTCTCTCCACCGTTCCTCTCTCTCTCTCTCTAATTTTACTGCTTTCTGCTGGTCGATATTTGGGGCTGAATTAGCTGAAAGGAAAGAGGCCTGTAAAGTCGAGGAGACGCCTTTTGAGGGCAGCCACCTATCTCCTGGCTTGTTTTGCTTCAGAATGATTCCCAATACCAATACCTCGGAGGCGTCCAACATGTGTCTGCCCTGAGGGATGGCAATGATCCAATCTCTAATTATCAGCCTGACCTTTATTATGTTTAATTTTTTTCTCAAACGATTTAATTTTATATTAATTCATTAATTGGTTGGGTGAATTGCACCCTTCCCATCTTCTGTATCTATAGTGCTAAAAAAAAAATGGAGTTAAGGAATTTTCTCTTTGTGTTGTAAACTTAAAGTAAGACTGAGGTAAGATGTTCAGGTCAGTCTCTGGAAGGCTGGGTCCAGTGTGTGTCCCGCCTGCTCCGGGCTCCTCTAAAGGGGTTAGATGTTTTCTGCATTGAGTGTTTATCAGGGGATTTTTTTGCAAATACCACTATCCTTACATTATTAAAATGCCTGTGCCCTATTCTAGGGACTGCACAAATCACGTGTCCAGTCAGTCCGGTGGTGTGGTGTGGTCTGCTTATCTGTCTGTCTATCTGAGCCTCATCCAGTCAGTCACCCTGATTTTTTCTCCGCTGCTCTGCTCTAGGCGGTGTGTCATTTGGTAGTTCAAAGCCGCGCAGACCCATCCATCACACGCTCCCATACCCCCACTCCTTTTTTATTGCAGAATCTCGCCATTTCCTGGTTTCAAATTCCTAATAGTTCGCCTAATTTCATTTTATGTAACTATAAGCAACTCCGTGCAAATCATTTTACCATCTACCCTATAAATATATATTTTCCTAACTAAAAATATTGTCTTTTCCATCTTTTGAAGCTAGTGTAACATTAAAAGCATAGAAATAGTGCACATAGAACATAATCTACCCTCTTAACTTGCTTTCAATGAAATAAAAAAGACCTATAACTCATAATTCTACATGCATTTGGTCCATCGCCCAAATTACTTGCCTGCCCTCATTTCCCCTTTCCTCTCTCTCCTCCCTCCTCCTCTCCCTCCTCCTACAACCCAGCTTCCTCCCCCTTCTATATCGGCAACACTAATGATCCACTCCTGCTATGGTTTCACTTTGCCGTTTGTCTTTCCCTCCTCTCTCTCTCTCTCTCTCTCTCTCTCTTTCTCTCTCTCTCTCTCTCTCTCTCTCTCTCTCTCTCTCTCCTCTCTACTCCATCTTTCTCTGGCTCTATCCTCCTCCCACCCTATACTCTCTTGTTTTCCTCTGGCTCATCTGTCAGTGGGAGATAACCTCAGTGTGGGGTGTGTGGAAGTCACTTCAGTGGGGACAATATTATCCGAACCTAGCAGCTCACTCTGATTGTGTGTGTGTTAAGAATCCACATTTGGTGTTTGTTCTCGTCGCGGTTTAGGGGATAGTGTCCCACTTCCTTCTTTAGCTTCATCCTACTACCTCTCCTGTTTGGCCTAGCCTCAACCTTCTCTCTCCTGATGGCTCTGTGTCATCTACCTAATGGCCTTAAATCAGAGACCATTTCCATGCTGTACCAGCAGAACTGTGTTCCATCAGTGTGGGGCCATTTTGCTAGGACAGCTGGGGGTTGTCCATAACAGGCAATTAGACCTTTATAGGGAATCTCCTCTTCTCCTCATCTCACCTGCCGTCTGGTAAAACCACCTCTTGCGACCATGACCAAACCTGGGGAATACTACTACTGATTAGAGAGGCCTAGCAGCCTGCCATTTCCTCCTCTCTCTATTTCTTGTTCTCTTTCTCTCTCACTTATCTCCACTCCTACATTCTGCTTTTTGTCCGTCCTCTTTGTTGTATGCATAAAGCATGTCGTTGTGTTTTTGTGTTATGTCTGTGTGTGTGTATGTACCTGCTCCCTTTACCCTACATCAATGTACATGCACTTAATATCTCCATTACCTTAAATTTAGGCTGTTTTAGCAGTTCATTCCCCTCGGGCAACCACTCAGGGTGTTTCTCAGCTATGTATTCTAATCCCCATTTCTGTAATCCTCTCAGATTCAGGCTTTCCCCACACCCTAAAAAACAAGTGTTTTGTTGTCCCTTTTGCAAAAATACAGAAGGCTGAAGCTACAGGCCAGCACTCTCAAAGCAGTTGAAGATAAAGCTGGGTCTATTCTGAGAGTGGAGGGGCCACAGCCCGAAAGCAATCCCCTCGGTGAATCCACTTCCCTCCCTCGCCTCATTCACACGTCGTAAATTAGCATTGCCAATCTCCGTCATCAGCGTTGAATGAGTACACTGCATCAAAACAATCTCTACAAATGAATGTAATCCTTTTTATCACAGCTGCTTGTTCTAGTGAGTTTTGGTTGAGTTATTCATAAATCCACAATCAGTTATGCCAGTGTAGAAAATGATCATATTTACTCACCTTTTCCATTTCACCCAAAATAAATAATTTGAACATTATGAAAATACAGTGCATTCAGAAAGTATTCCTCCTTACTTATTCCACATTTTTGTTTTGTTACACCTAATTCAGAATTATTAAATATAATTTTTTCTCACCCATCTACACACAATGCCCCATAATGACAAAGTGAAACTTTTTTAACATTTTAAATTTTAATTATCCTCGTCAATACTTTATACCACCTTGCTGGCCAATTACAGCTGTGAGTCTTTTTGTGTAAGTCTCTAAACTTTACACAACTGGATTATACAATAAATCTTGCATCTCTATCCCAAGTTGATTGTTGATCATTGCTAACCCATTTTCTTGGTAACAACCCCAGTGTATATTTGGCCCTTTTTATGTTATTTTCCTGCTGAAATGGTTTTTCTCCCAGTGTCTCCCAGTGTCTGGAAGCAGACTAACCAGGTTTTCCTCTGGGAATTTGCCTGTGCTTATGCTGTATTCCGTTTCTTTTTCTAAAACACTCCCTAGTCCCATGTACCGATGACAAGCATACCCATAACATGATGCAGCCACCGTAGAAAATATGTGTTGGATTTGCCCCAAACATAACTCTTTGTATTCAGGACAAAACGTTAATTTCTTTGCCACATGCCTTGTTGCATGTTTAGGAATAATTGGACCTTCACAGATAATTGTATGTGTGGGGTACGAATGAATTAGTTATAAAATTTATATTAATCATGTTAACCATTGAACCACGAGTCCATGCAATTTATTATGCAGTTTGTTATGCGATTTTACAATATTAACTAATTTAAACACCCCATAACAAAGGGTTGAATACTTTTTGACTAAACATTTCAAATTTACATTTTTTATAAATTTCTAAAATGTTCTACAAAAAAAATCTGCTTTACATATGTGTTGTGTGACTATATCAGTGCACAAAATCTCAATGTAATCAATTTTAAATTCAGGCTGTAACACACAAATGCTAAAGTAAAAAGGTGTGAATACTTTCTGAAAGCATTTACATTGATTCTTACTGTTTCTTATATAAAATAGATCAAATGAGTTGTTCCCTTTCCAAATACAACATTTTAGTTATGAAATACACAAAACTTATTGCCTTTACAATAACGTTAATTGTGTAGCAAAACACACATTAACCCATTCCACCAACATATCTATTCTATGCGAGGGTTAAATACAGTTTTATGTGTTCTTGTCATCTACTGTTGTGGTGTTTAGAGATGTGTCATTTTCCCATCGAATATTGATTTCATCAACGGAAGTTCAACTAGTAGACTGAAGTATGAGTGTGATTTGGTGTCTAGGAACTAGCCACTTTGATCCAGGAAATGTAGGCAGACAACAATAGTACATGCTTGTTGTTTGCTAGATAAGAAGCAGCGCTGGTTTTTATCTTCAGGTGCACGTTACATGTAAACAGTCCTTTGACGATGTGGTGCCTCACTCCTTAATAAAAGTAATTTTCCCTACACAAACTTAGGGTTCAATCAAACCTGCAAGGGGAAGATGCCTTGTTTACTGCATACATGTAATTTGCTTTCTACTTCATTTCACCCAGTTAAATTGGTTTGATTAATTGCAGTACTTGAAATGTGCATTTTTATTTACAGGATCAGGTAAATGTACTGCAGTGCATGTTTGATTGAATGTAAGTCTAATACAGCAAAACACATTTTAGAGCTTTGGTTCTATGCAAGTCTTAGTCCTTGCATTGGAATCTAATGTGTTCCATCCTAAAGTGGGGAGAGCTCCTTCCTCATTCGAAGGATTATTCATCAATGCTGTTCATAAGATATGATCACAGCCTTACTGGAGGGTGGCCTCCCTCCATTATCATATTGGGCTGCGCGGGAAGCAGGGAAGCCCTTGGCATAGGCACATCTGCATGGGGCGTAGACCGACTCCATGAATGATTCAGCATCCAGCAACCTCTGTGCCAAGGCAGAGCTGGGCCCAATACTCTGTGGGTTTGCCTCTAACAATGTCCCTGTCTACATATACTAAACCCCCACCTACTCCATCTCCCATTTCCATCACTGTCTTTGACTGCGGCCAGTGTGGGTTGGAAAACTGCCCCCAGAGCGGCAGATGGAGAGAAGTGTGAGAGGCGCAGGAGGACAACCGATAGCGGTTATGCTGACCGGAGCCTCAACCACATTTTAGCTCTAGAGATAAGGGACATCCTGTTTGCTGGGAGTGAACCCGGGCCCAGGATCACTCGTATTCTACAGGCAGGTTAGCCGTTCTGGCTTTACCCTTTACCCTAAACCATGTGGCTACTTCAGGTATTTAGACAGATAACATTGACAGTACAGCACACGTACGTGCCTTCGATATCCCACAGTTGTCATGACAGCTCATGTTTACATTGCATTTTCACATGATGCTAAACTGTTAAGGGTGTTAGAAGCACCAAATCCATTGCAGCCTTTTTTAAGCTGCATGAAATATACACCCCCATCTACCCCCACAGAGGTGAATCCATTAATTAACTTTGTGTTTTCAAAATGGTGCTGGTCACGTGCTGAAGCTCACCTGTTTCATACCCGTGTCAGCAGGTGTTCCTGCTCCTGTGATGCTGGTCACAGTAATAGCTCCACCTGTTCATGCCAGCCTCAGCTTGGGTGGCTCTGCTCCTGTGATGCTGGTCACAGTAACTGGCTCCACCTGTTCATACCGTATCAGCAGGTGTTCTTCTCCTGTGATGCTGGTCACAGTAACTGGCTCCACCTGTTCATACCGTATCAGCAGGTGTTCTTCTCCTGTGATGCTGGTCACAGTAACTGGCTCCACCTGTTCATACCGTATCAGCAGACCATTTTGTGCCTCCTGTGATGCTGGTCACAATGCTTCCAGCTCCACCTGTTCATACCGTATCAGCAGGTGTTCTGCTCCTGTGATGCTGGTCACAGTAACTAGCTCCACCTGTTATTATTATCCAGCAGGTGTTCTGCTCCTATGATGCTGGTCACAATGCCCGGCTCCACCTGTTCATACCGTATCAGCAGGTGTTCTGCTCCTGTGATGCTGGTCACAGTAACTGGCTCCACCAAAGAGTATCCCCCCCCACCCCAACACACACACACACACACACAAAGAATAATTACCTGCCTTGTCTTTTTCCTAATAGCACTACTTTGCTGATAACCACTTTATTAAGGAAAAATGTACTTAATACACTTGATATGTGTAGTTTGTCCCATTCAGACTAGCTATCTTAAGATGAATGCACTAATTGTAAGTGGCTCTGGATAAACTGTCTGCTAAATGTCTAAAATGTCAAATGTAAATGTTATTTTTATCAAACAGCTTTTTGAAACCTCAGTTTTTCCCAAAGCATTGGTCAGTTTTTATGTTCTAGAAACTAAACGAGTTCTGGATAAAACCGAAAGTCATTTAAAAATAATCTACATTATTTGAACGGTGCTATCTAGAACCTAAAAGGGTTCTTTGGCTGTCCCCTTAGGAGACCTTTGAAGAACCCTTTTTGGTTCGCAAACCCTTTTGGGTTCCATGTAAGTCCCCTTTCCACAGAGGTTTTCTACATAGAACCCAAAAGGATTCTACCTCGAACGAAAGGAGTTATACCTGAACCATGGGTTCTCCTATGGGACAGTCGAAACCCTTTTAAACTTTTTTCTAGGAAGTGTCATATGTCCATCGTAGCCTTTAAGCTATTCTTTAGTTTGCAAAATGTCAGCTGAGCAAGTTAAATGTTTACAAGCCACAGCAGTGGTAGAGCGGCAGCAGCAGTGTATGCCACTGCCTGTGTGGATGAGGAGGGGGGGGTGTGTGAGATCCACTAGCGACAGTACAAGGTCCACTATATCACCACTGTGATTATTTGTGAGCCCAAGCGATAACCCGCCCAAGCCAGTTTTGTTGCACTCAGCACAAATACTGTAATGGCTTGTAATATATAGCAGCATGATTGAAAGCTGCAGTGTTTTACTCAATACAAACTATTCATACATCTCCTCCTTGCTTCCCCTTACCTCTGTAAAGTGGCATTTCCATTTAGATTGCCTCCCTGGCCCTTTGTGAATAGAATTGAATTACGCTGAAAAGCACTGATTGATTCCTTCTAGGCACAACAGTTTCCCCTTTCTCAAAACCTATTAAGATCCAGTCAATAAGTCATTGTGGCCATTATAGTTGTTTCAGAGTGGGTGAATGGCTGGGGATGAGGAACTGAGAGACGTGTTGGAGGCGGGCAACATGTAGATGGAATCGTGCGTCAAGAGTTCACATGTTGCACGTCGTATATAGCACTACTTTTCACACAGACTCACCAGACTACGGCGGAGGACCCCAGGGCCTTTCTATTAGCCGTAGTGAAGATTATATTTGAGACACTGTAATATAGCCTTCATAGTTAAGGCTGTGTGTCTACACAGCACAGTATAGCGAGGAGAGGAGAAGGCTCTCCCCTGCCACTGATGAGGCAGAGAGGGTGAAAGGTTCACGTCTGCACCAGTGCTTTAATCAACTTTACTGCAGACATGTGCAGTAATGTAGAAACATATATGTACTGTATCCCAAAGCTGGCACCAACGCACCCACACTCCTCCCCCCCCCTGCCTCCTCTCTCTCACTGTGGGAGGAAAATGCCTCATGTCTCCAAGCTCTGGGGCCAAGAGTAAGCACAAGTATACAGTAGGGGCCTCAGTGCGAAGTTTTGGAACAGGGAACAGGCTCTGTGTTTTGACTAGTTACTCATGGTGATTACCGAGCGGAAGGGCCTCCTGGGTAGTCAACAAAGGGTTTGGAAGTTGGATTTGATTTCACTGGCTGGTGCAGTGATGTTCAGCCAATGAAATATGATTGCATCCATGTGCCCTCCTGCTGGTGCCACATCAATGAGCCACTCAGTTCTCATTGCAGAGAAGTGCCAGTCTATAATTTGGAGCATGCAATTTATCTTTGTTCATCTATCACTGTCACGTACAAATCCTTCAGATCTTTGGGAGGCTTTCATTTTAAACTAGATATGAGACAGGAATCAGACGCCTTTTTGTTGCATTCTAGAGAGTTGAATGCGGATCAAGTGCAAATGTCACCAACAGTCACCAGTCATTATCTTCCTCCTGCTTAAGGTAACTTCTGCCTCTGTGCCACCCACCATATTTGAGTGATTTAGCTAAAAATTAAAGAGAATGATTATGTGACAGCTCTCTGTGATGTATTTATTTGGAATCTTAGAAATTTTCCACAGTGTGTGTGTGTGTGTGTGTGTCTTAAAGAGAGGTTCTTGTGTGTGCACCGGATAATATGTGTGTTTGTGTGGAGAGTGTTTGTTACAGGTGTCTATCTATTGTATTTTTAGAGGGTGTCGACCCCCACATTCCCTCGTCAAGCGCTGCTGAATATTTACTTGGCGGCAAGAGTACTTAACTTTGTCCAATGACCCTGGATCAGTCATTTGACCCTCTGTGACTCTCCATTACTTCCTGTCAGCCCTATGTGATCAGGCCCCTGGTGGCCTCCTTTTGTCCCTTTCTTCTTCTTCTGCTGTATTTCCTTACTTTCTGGCCTGATCTTGGATCAGCAGTATTCCCCCTGTCCCTTCTCTACCCTCCCCCATTCACCCTGTCCATTTTCTACCTCTGTCTGTCTTGACATATGCTCCTACCTTGGTGAATGTAGAGTTTCTTTCATTAGAGCAGGATTTATTTGAAATAGATGTTGTACAATCGGTCAGTTTGCTCTTTTCTTGGTAGACTTTTGAGAATGAAGGGGAAGTTAGTATGTATTTTAGATGTATTTCAATATACTTGAGGGCAGCTGTGAGTAGAGCATTGTGAATTTCTGGGATGTATAATTTGTAAGTGATTCACACGGATATTATATTTCAATACTTAAAGTATTTGATGAAGAGCATAAATGTATGTTTAACTTACAAGGACCTGGATTGAATCACAGTAAAGCCTCTTTCCTAAACCTTTTGATAAATAAAAAATCTCAAGTTCTCAATCACCTAAACTTTCTCTGTTATGTTTCTGCTGAGGACACAGATCCTGTTAGATTATAGATGTATTTAATTACTCATTATCAATTCAGTCAAAGTTTGTAAAAGAAAAGTGTGGGCAGCCTGGATTTCTGTGGCATTAGTCGTCATTAGCTACAACTGATTATTTACTGCCACTCGTTTATCCACCTGATGCTACCTCTAATATGGTATCCAATCTCACACACAATGCATTCTCCCTCCAATATGGGTCTCGTGTCATCTCTGGTTAGTGGAGTCTCACAGTAGAATTTCTAAATCGGTCAGTAAGCTGGTGCTGGATTGATTTTCTTTCATATTTTCTCATCTTCTCTTTTCTTCCTGCCCCTCTCCACTCGAAGACCTCCTGATGTTCCCTCAGTAGCAAGATAGATGTCTTTATAGAGGTAAAAAAAACGTCTGGGTTAGACCTGTTGGCACCTCTATGAACTTTCCTCTCTACCCCTCATCTCTCTCTCTCTCTCTCTCTATCTCTCTCTCTCTCTCTCTCTCTCTCTTTCTCTCTCTCTCTCTCTCTCTCTCTCTCTCTATCTCTCTCTCTCTCTCTCTCTCTATCTCTCCCTGCATCTCTCCTCTCAAAAGACAAGCAAATATCACCTCCCAATATTAGACATAGTACCTGTATTATCCTAACACACTCCATCCAATCCCCTAATATACCACATCAACACCCACATTTATTGAAACTGTAACTATAAGCCATCCATTTCATCTGTGTAAATATACCCCCTGTCTTTGTATTGAAATAAATACTGTCTAATTATTCAATAAATTTCTGTGAGCAGGCAGGCAGAAACAGACCAGCATGTTGCAGGTTCCCAGCCCATTTGCCTAGTCTTAGCCAGAGGGCAACAGGGCCAGCCACATCCCCAGACCCCGGACCATTTGTATGGGCACCACGACTTTTCCCCATAATAAAATATTCACAGGTCACTGGTTCCCTGAGAAATGATGGCGGTCAGTCATTGCTTTTGTGATAATTTTCTCCCCCTTCAGACTGCCCTGTTGTCATGTTGACAGTCATTAACCTTAGGAGGAAGGCTGGATCGAAAGCGCAAGTGTGACGCCTTGTCAGACAGGAGCAGTGTTTATCTCCTCTACTGCTTTATTTCTCTATCTCCACTTTCTAACCTCTCTCTTCTCCTCTTCTCGCCTCTTTTCCTCATTTTGTTAACGCTTGTGTTGGTGTAAACAGCAAATTGTTGTTTTTTGCAGTCTGTCCTAGACACACCTCCCGAGTGGCGCAGTGGTCTAAGGCACTGCATCACAGTGCTAGCTGTGCCACTAGGGTCAGTGAATCCACGCTCTGTCATGGCGGCCGTGACCGGGAGACCCATGAGATACGCTGATGGCCCAGCGTCGGGGCAGGATGTAGCTCAGTTGGTAGAGCATGCATTCGCAATGCCAGGGTTGTGGGTTCGATTCCCACAGGGGGGCCAGTATAATATAAAATAATGTATGCACTCACTCTGGATAAGAGCGTCTGCTAAATGATGTAAATGTAATGTACCCTATCTATTCCTGTGTTGTGTTCTGTTCTTATTTTTTTTCACCATTCTGTCATGTATTTTTTCTTACACCTGAAAGTCAGCAATCCTCTGTTATTTGAAACATTGCAACCTCGTTTTCAGTACAGACCAGGCAGAATGCAATCCCTTCAAGGTAATCAATCACTTTGAAAAAAACCCATCACAAGCCAATCAAAGGAGACACTTCAGATTTGGTGATTGGTGATTAGACCCTCAAAAATTCCTCAGGAAAGTTTGGCCAAGGCTCTTCTTTCCTTATACTCAACCACGACCTTACAGAAATACCCATCAGCGTGATGAATGTCCAGGAGGAGACACAGACTTTTCTTATTAACCAGCTGTGGTGGTGATGGAGGAAGATCGGCTAGCACTCTTCCTAATCCTTCTTCTTAAAGGAGGAGAGGAGAGGGAGGTAAAAGGGACATCCAGGAATGACATAGTGTTAGAAATAATATGGGGCCCATCACGGCGGAGGGACACACAGTGAGCTCGGCTGAGCTCCAATTAGCAGGGAGTAATGATCCTGTTGGTGTCTGCAGGCGGTAGATACCCTCGGCCTCGCCCCCGCAGCTACCTCATTTCCCAGCATCACTCTCTCTCTCACCCTGTGATAAGTCTCAGAGCAGGCCCGAGCGGCACACACTACAAACACACTCACACACTCATACACAAACACCCCCCACCCTCACCCACATACACATCAATTGCCTTCAGAAATATTCTTTATTATTCCATTTTTGTTATTACAGCCTAATTCAAAATGGATTAAATATTATTTTTTTTCTCACCCATCTACAACACAATACCCCTTGTAATAAAGTGAAAAACATGTTTTGAGCATTTTAGCATGTGTGGTAGAAATACAATTAAATACCCCCCTGTGTCAATGCCTTGTAGAAGCACCTTTGGCAGTGATTACAGCTTTGAGTCTTTCTAGGTAAGTCACTAAGAGCTTTCCACACCTGGATTGTGCAAAATTTGCCCCATTATTCTTTTAAATTCTTCAAGCTCCTGTCAAATTGGCTGTTGATCATCTCGGCTATACAACAATTTTATGTCTTGCCCTTAGATTTTCAAGTAGATTTAAGTCAAAACTGTACAACTCGGCCACTCCAGGAACATTCACTGTCTTCTTGGCCAAGCAACTCCAGTGTAGATTGGCCTTGTGTTTTAAGTTATTGTCCTGCTGAAAGGTCAATTCATCTCCCAGTGTCTGCTGGAAAGCAGACTAGACCCAAGTTTTCCTCTAGGATTTTCCCTGTGCTTAGCTCCATTCCATTTCTTTTATCCTGAAAAACTCCCCATCTTAATGATTACAAGCAACCCCATAACATGATGCAGCCACCCTATTAGAAAATTATGGAGAGAGGTACTCAGTAATGTATTGTATTGGATTTGCCCCAAGCATAACACTTTGTATTTCAGAACAAATGTTAATTGCTTTGCCACATTTTGCAGTATTACTTTAGTGCCTTGTTACAAACGGATGCATGTTTGCAAATATTTATTCTGTACAGGCTTCCTTATTTTCACTCTGTCAATTAGGTTATTATTGTGGGAATAACTACAATGTTGTTTGGTCCATCCTCAGTTTTCTCCTATCACAACCCTCTGTAACTGTTTTAAAATCACCATTGGCCTCATGGTGAAATCGTGGTTTCTTTTTCTCCACAGCAGGTTAGGAAGGACGCCTGTATCTTCTTAGTGACTGGGTGTATTGTTCTCATCAAATGTAATTAATAACTTTACCATGCTGAAAGGGATATTTATGTCTCTTTACCCATCTACCAATCGGTGCCCTTCTTTGTGAGGCATTGGAAACCCTCCCTGGTCTTTGTAGTTAATCTGTGTTTAAATTCACTACCGATTGAGGATCACGTTCTGTAATTGTATGTAGGTACAGATAGTCATCCACAATCATGTTAAACACTATTATTGCACACTGAGTGAGTGCATACAACTTATTATGTGACTTGTTAAAGCAACGTTATACTCCTGAGATTAGTCTTGCCATAACAAAGGGTTAATACTTATTGACTAAAACATTTCAGCTTTACATTTTTAATTAATTTGTAACATTTGAAACGCATAATTCCACTTGCAGGCATTATGGGGTAGAAATGTTTTGGCCAGTACAATAAATTCAAAATTTAATACATTTTCAATTCAGGCTGTAACACAACAAAATGTGAATAAAGTCAAGGGGTGTAATTCTTTCTGAGGCACTGTACACACACACAAGGGTACCCAGGGTATTTGTTTGTGTGTGTGCTAGTCCGCTAAGCTATTTTACTGGGAGGTATTAGGTAGTGTTTCCTCCAGGGAAGGGGGAGTAAGTCCATGTGCCTCCTGAGTCTGTGCCAATCCAGCCCTGTGCCAATCAGCCCTGGGCCATGCCCTTGCTGATAAGAGCAGACAACGCTCTGGATCCCCAAAGGAAGAGAGGGGACTGTGTCTGTGCTATGGCATCTCCCCCACTCCGTCTGAAAAACCTCTTCTCAAAGCATGGTCAGGAGAGAGCAGTGTGATCTGTGTGAGGGATGGCTCTAAGAGATCTAGACTAGTATCTTTACATTAAAGGGAAACATCAGACAAAATCTCATCTTATCAAAAATGTGGAGAAATTAAATGTAGGTTGTGGATAGATGTTGGTTGGTCTTGGTGTTGAATTGTCACACCTTTCACGTTATGGTATGGTATTGAGGAGAAGGTGTTTGTACTAAATTATGGTGCTCTAACCGTGCCAGTGTCAATGTGTCTGCATCACAAATCAAAATCAAATCAAATCAAATTTTATTTGTCACATGCTTCAGTAAACAACAGGTGTAGACCTTAAACAATGAAATGCTTACTCGGTCCTTTTCCAACAATGCAGAGTTGGGAAGATAAATACATATTTTTTTTTACAAATCTGAAATAGTGAATGAGGACTGAATAGTGAATAACAAAATAACAATAATGAAGTAAAAACAATATGGCTACAGTGTGCCTTGCAAAAGTATTCATCCCCTTGGTGTTTTTCCTATTTTGTTTGCATTCACAACCTGTTAAATTTAATTTAAATTATTTCAGTGGCATCTTATCAGACGCGACTTACAGAGTGTCTACAGTAGTGAGTGCATACATTTTTTTTCATACTGGCCCCCCCGTGGGAATCGAATCCACAACCCTGTTTCAGTTTTTAAGCGCCATGCGCTACCAACTTCAGCTACACAGGGCCAAATTATTTTTATTTGGATTTCATGTAATGGACATACACAAAAAGTCAAAATTGGTGAAGTGAAATGAAAAATGACTTGTTTCAAAAAATGTAACACAAATAAATAATGGAAAAGTGGTGTGTGCATATCAGTTGGGATGTTTTTCATTGGCAGGGACTGGGGAAACGGTTCAGAAATTTGAATGATGATGGATGCGTGTTAAATAGAGGGAAATTCATGAGGCAAAATTTTATTCCAGTCTAGAGATTTGAGACTGGGACGGAGGTTCCTTCTTTGCAGGATAATGACCACTGCAATACTGCTAAAGCAACACTTCAGTGGTTTAAGGAAACATTTAAATGTGGAATAGCTAGTCAAGAAAGCCCAGACCTCAATCCAATTGAGAATCTGTGGTATGTCTAACAGATTGCTGCACACCAGCGGAACCCATCCAACCCGAAGGAGCTGGAGCAGTTTTGCCTTGAAGAATGGGCCATCCCAGTGGCTATATGTGCCAAGCTTATAGAGACATACCCCAAGAGACTTGCAGCTGTAATTATTGCAAAGGTGGCTCTACAAAGTATTGACTTTGGGGGAATAGTTATGCCGCACACCAGTTTTCTGTTTTTTTCTCTTTTTCTTTGCATTTGTTTCTACAAGACAAAATATTTTGCATCTTCAAAGTGTGCAGGCAGGTTGTGTAAATCCAAATGATGCAAACCCCCAAAAATCAATTTTAATTCTTTCAGCAACAACACAAAATAGGAAAAATGCCAAGGGGGGTGAATACTTTAGCAAGCCACTGTATATACTGGGAGCACCATTACGAGTTTTCTATGCTACACAGGGTTCCCGAGATAATTGAGGTAGCTAATGTAAATATACAGTTACCTTCAAAAGTATTCCATACCCTTGACTTATTCCACATTTTGTTGTCTTTAACTCTAATTCAAAATGGACATACATAAAAAAAAATCTCACCCATCTACACACAATACCCCATAATGTTTTTGGACATGTTTGCACATTTATTGAAAATTAATACAGAAATATCTCATTTACAGAAATATTCACATGCCTGAGTCAATGCATTTTAGAATTACCTTTTTGCAGTGATTATTTGTAGTCTTTCTGGGTAAGTCTCTAAGAGCTTTGCACACCTGGATTGTACAATATATGCTTTTTCATTTTTTCAAGGCATTTGAAAGCCTCCCTGGTCTTTGTGGTTGAATCTGTGTTTGAAATTACATTTCTCGACTGGGACCTTACAGATAATTGTATATGTGGGGGTACAAAGATGACGTAGTCATTAAAAAATCATGTTAAAATAAAAAAAAAAATTGTTTTTATTTAATTTGTTAAAAAAATTCTGAAAACATAATTCTTTTTGAGATTATGGGATATTGTGTGTAGATCAGTTACACAAAATCTAAATTGGAACACAGGGTATCCCTCGGTCCTCGGGAATCCCAAGGGGTGCATGTTTAGTTTTTTGCCCAAGCACTACACAGCTGATTCCAAGTAATCAACTAATCATCAAGCTTTGATCATTTGACTCAGCTGTGTAGTGTTAGACAAAAGAAAACAAAAACGTTTACCCTTGGGAAACCCAGCTGCTGTAACACAACAAAATGTGGAAAAAAGTCAAGGGTTGTGATCACTTTCTGAAGGCACTGTATATAGGAGTAAAGTGACTGGGCAACAGGATAGATAATAGACAGGGAGCAGTGGTCCCGGGGAGGTGTGTGTGGTTCGTATGCATGTGTCACTTATGTTTTGTGTGTGTGTGTGTGTGTCTTATATTTGTGTGAGTGTGTGTGTATATGTGTTATGTGTTTAGGGGGGTGTAAGTGTAAGAATGTGGCAGTGTGTGGATAGAGTCCATTGCAAGATATTTAATGCAAAAAAAGGGTCAATGCTAGGTGTACTGGTAGCCATTTGATTAGCTATTTAGTGGTCTTGTTTAGCAGTCTTATGGCTTGGGGGTAGAAGCTGTTCAGGGCTTGGTGCTGTACCGCTGCCATCACGGTAGCAGAGAGAACAGTCTATGGCTTGGGTGGCTGGAGTCTTTGACAATTCTTTGGGCGGCCTCTGACCGCCTGGTATAGAGGTCCTGGATGGCAGGAAACTGGCCCCAGTCACTGGGCCGATTACACACCACCCTCTGTAGCGCCTTGCTGTCTGGTGCCTTGCAGTTGCCCGTACTCAAGCGGTGATGTAGCCAGTCAATATGTAAAGCATTGTAGGATCTGAGGCCCTTGCCCAAATCTTTTCAGCCTCCTGATGGGGAAGAGCTGTCGTGCCCTCTTCACAACTAGTGGGGGTGTGTGTGGATTCCATGTTAATTCCTTAGTGATGTGGACACCGAGGAACTCCAAGCTCTCGACCACTCTCCACAGCCCCATCGATGTGGATGGGGGGTGTGCTCAAGCCTCTCCGTTCCTGTGGTCCACGATCAGCTCGCTTGTCTTGCTGACGTTGGGAGATGTTTGTTGTCCTGGCACCACACTGCCAGGTCTCTGACCCTCTCTACAGGCTCTCACCTGAAATGAGAATGTCCCACAAATTCACTTTCCATCTGAGACGCTTCTCTTCCTCCTGTGTCCGCATTACCCATGATGCCCCATAGCGGATGTAGAGGGAGGGATTGCTGGAGGCGTCGCTGCTCTGCTCTTGCTAACCACTCTCGCTTCAGAACACTGCACTTAATCAGATGAAAAGAGAGATTGCATTCTCTCCCCCTGCTCCTTATCAAACTTTTTTTAAGGCACTGGAGGGTACTTCTTTATAAAGTTGATAAGTTTTTAAATGTATCAAACAAAAATTCAGCCTTAATCAGTGAGCAATGTTGTTTGAAATAGAGTTTTGATCTGTCTGGGTGTAGTTTGGACAAATATACACTTATCGTATCAAGAATCTAAGCCGTTCCGACTTTTTACCGTAATGGGCTTTTCTATCAGATGTGTGTACCTGGTTCTGTTACTGAGAAACATGGGGCCAGCTGTGTTACATCACCATTACAGCTTGTGCAACATGTATACGTTGCATCACATCAATCTTGCACTGAGCAGGACCGGACAGAGCTATTATGTTAAAAAGCCCATTTGCCTGACATATTCTTACTGAAGATGGCCTCTCGCAGGGGAGGGGTCTGATCCGGTGAATATTGATAGGTTCATTGATTGATTGATGGTCTCGGGTGATTTATCGATTGATTTCGCTTCCAAATGAGCTGCGAGAGAGAGGTGAGCCCAGAGGAAAACAAACCACATTCTCCTTCTAGCTCGGGCTTTACATAATGAGACAACACTGATTTATTTTGGGTACTGCTGCTGTTTTCATTAGGATGTGGTGTGGAGTTGTTTTTTGGAGTCCATTTTCAACTGGAAACATACAAGAAGTGTTATAGACTGAAATCACAGGAAAGACAAAATACATGCTAAAGGACGTTTTCCCCTCACCTGACTGAACAAAGTCAATCTCATATCTCCTGGTTTTAGCAGGGAAGACTTGCGGCGTCGTTGGGTAGTTAGAAGTGCATGGACTGTGGATGGGGGAGTGGGATATGTAGATTAATGCAAGTGGAAAGCCATCCTTCAAAGTGCTTAGAATAATTAGAGTCAGGCCTCCAACAGAATGGGCATGTCACTGGAAAGAAGTGTTTTTATTTACTGTGGTGGCTCTTCTCTCTACCTCTTTATCTCTCTCTCTCTCTCTCTCTCTCTCTCTCTCTCTCTCTCTCTCTCTCTCTCTCTCTCTCTCTCTCTCTCTCTCTCTCTCTCTCTCCTTTCCTCCCCTCTCTTCCTCTCTCTCTTCTCTCCCTCTCAATCTCGTCTCTGCAGAGTTAGGGGTGAATTCAGGGACGGAATTTCAGAGTTTCTTTAAGGTGCTGTCACTGAACTGGATGCATTTCTCGATTTGCATCTCTGTTACGATGTTTGGGGCGCGTGCATTTGTATTCAGGGCAGATCTGAGTTTGTGTAGGTGTGCATGTACTGTATGTAATGTGTTGTCATTAGCATGTTGTGAGGGTTAATGTACTTTATTAGCATGTGTGAGGGTTAATGCTTTATTAGCATGTTCTAGAGTTAATGTACTTTATTAGCATGTGTGTGAGGGTTAATGTACTTTATTAGCATGTGTGCGAGGGTTAATGTGTGGTGTGTGTACATGCACAGTATGGGGTGAATGTGTCGCGTGCAATGCATTTGTGTGAATGCATACGTGTGTGTGTGTGTATGTGTGTGTGTTCGTGCTTGTGAAGGCATTCCCATCTTAGCAGTGGTGTGGGCTTTTTTCGAGGAGGAGAGGGAGAAAAGCCATTGATAAATTGATCGCAGTGAAATTGTGGAGTATTGAGACATGTTCTAAATCCCTCCCCCATCTGTCGGCCTCCCTCCCACACACACAATGCACCGCCACGCTCTCGCTCTGCTCACAGCATCAATTACTGTGATTGCGTGGTTTGACAGAGTGTAAACCAGGTGCCGGCCCTCAATCCAAATAAAGAGATTTAATTGGGGAAAATAAATGAGTGTGTCCGGGAAGTGCTGGGTTACCCCACACTAAGTAGATTTTTTCCTTCTTTTTGAAAAGCAAGGTATTGTTTATGTTAAAGACTGAATTGAATCTAATAAAGGCTAGGGGCTATTGGGCTATTGCTTTTCCCCACACTGCCTCTACTTCCTCCACAGGGTCACTAAATGCAAACAATCCAATCTCCCCTCTCTGAAAGTTGCACTGGGCTGTCAAACAGGATTATTATCTAAAGGCCACCATCAGGTGTTCCCCGGCCATACACTGCCAGGTTTTAGATGGTGATTGTAATTCACCTTGCCAGCCTTTTAGGGATGGATGACTTTAGGAGTGTTTGTAACTTTAAAACAACACCTTTAAACAACACCCAACAGATGAGGACAGCCACAGTCCTGTCTGTTTTAAATAGCATTATTACTCTAACTACTTCTGTCAACCATTGAAGCTTTCCATTACGATAGGGGGTGTTTCTTTTTCTCTGTATAACACTGAGAATCCTCTGTGGTTATCAGTGTAGTTGCAGCTTGACACTGTGAGTGGAAAGGAGACTGAAGCACCAGCAGCAGCCACAGCTCCATGCAGGAGTTAGCCGAGCTAGAGAGGTGTCTAAAGTGGTCAGTTAGCAGCACGCTGTGCAGTGGTCTCTGCTCTTCCTCCTCCATGTCTCTCTCCCCAATCTGTCCCAGGGGAGGGGGGAGTGAGAGGAGGAGCAGCAGAGCCTTATCCTAGTCTTGGTCTTCTTTCACGGGACAGGGGGATGAATAATTCAGCATTGTTAGCTGTCTGCTGCTAACCCATCACAATGAAACAGTCTTACTGCACATCAATTATTTAGTAGACACCTTCTTTAGAGGAATTATATGGAGCTGACAGAGACTCCTTCTCTTCACCAGCTCCCCTCCACTACTTCCCTATAATTGGAAGAGAAAAATCTGGAATGCTGTATCAGGGATCTGGCAGAGCGGTATGGCATTTAAACAGCCATTCAGCAATGTCAACCTGCAGACGTGTGTCTGGGGAGTGCACCACTAGTTAGCCCCGAAGAGGGAGAGAATTTGGGGACAAAAGACGTGACAGAGTTTTTCAGCAGAACCCACATTTTTTAGTTGGAAAAGCTGTCTCTGTCTGCGGCCTATTAAACAGTGAAATACATATGTATCTGGAGTGGAAGAGCTCTCCCGATTTGAGCGTCTTAGATGTGTCTGTAATAGGACCATCCTCGGTTCCCTGATTTGAACCCCTCTTAAATCCCTTCCAGCCTCCTCTCAAGTCTCCATCTCCGTTCTCTCCTTCCCACTCTCTCCTCCCCACTGCATCACACTAACTCTGCACCACGCTCACCTCTTCCCTTTTTCAACATCAGACGAGCAAATCAGCAGACAAGCGATAGTACAAGTTTTCCCAAGCTTTCAAGAATCACCACCATTTCATCACAGATAATCACAGTTAATAACCCTTCTCATTAAGGAGACGAGGATCACGGGTCATTAATATTGTTAATATCTCCTCTCCTTTTCTCCCATCACCGAGTGCCAGAGGGGCTGGAAACAAAAGGAGGACTAAAAAAGAGCTTAGCACGACAGTGATTAACCGATTGGGGGGTAGATGGACTGTGATGAATCAAAGTTATCTCTCAAATCTTAATAACTGGAATTAGCTGCTGATTAGATGAGCTTGGGCTACAGCGGAGAGCAGTAGGTGGCATGTTCACTTCAAAGAATATGGCTCCCCGTGCCCTCCGCCAACAGAGCAAAGAGAAACCCACCGAGGCAAAGGGAAACCAAAGAGAAGGATTACAAAGGAGGAAGAACAGATCTGAGTAAAGGAAGAAAAGAGTTAGACAGTGTAAATTGCATTTACCTGTTTGCTTCCCGGTATTAGGATCTTTCTATTTCTGTTTGCTCTCCCCCTCTCTCTCTCATCTCTCTCTACAGTAGGAGGTGTCAGTGTCTCAGTGACAGGGTTATAATGAGAGTGACACTCTCATTTGCATATGTTTGCCATTGTCACAGCGGTCAACGAATGTCATGTTGAGATTCCTGCATGTTTCGAAGCGCTGGCATTTGTCCCTTATGAGGCACTCTGGCCTCTTATCATAACCCTCAAAGAGAGACCACATCACAATGACACTCAGCTGGTTCCTAACCAAATGTTGGTGTCCACTTCATCAGTGTTGAATTACAGTAGAAAAAATACATAATTTGCCAGCTAAATTAGATCTAGTGTAGATCAGTGGATCGACACGGTACGAGAATTGATTCACATGTGTATGACCAGAATCAAAGAATGTGCCTGATCAACTGTTCAATCATCAATTTTCATTTCAGATAGTTCTTTATCTCAGTGATCAATGGCAATTTCTAGAAATTGATGAGTCTTATCAATTTAGAACATGTGTAATAAAAGTATACCAATATCAATCTGTTCATGTAATTTGATACATGAGAAGGACGATTGAGAGGGGGAAAAGACTATCGTGTATCGGACTAAGATTTATTGTAGTACATTTGATCAGGTAAAAAGCAACACCTGCGGGCTTAGTTGATTTAAAAAACGACACACAGCCCACATGTCTATTTAAATTCCGACAACAAGTCTGGAATAATTAGTCCCTGATGTAAATATCTGTTACACAACAAAAAGGCAACAACATTGAAAGAGGCAATTATCTGCTTTTAATGGTGTGGGGAAAGCATGGCGGGTCTGATCATCTGTAAATGATAGTTGTTTTTAAAGAGCCTCTTGGTTTATTAGGAGCTTTTTAATGCGCCGTTCTCCAGCCCCAGACAGATCAGATCCATGCATGGCTGCTACGGCGGGCGGGTGGGTGAGGAGGAGACAGACAGGTTCATTACATGTCACAGGAGTTCAAAGTGATCCTCTGTCTGCTCTGTTTATTAAGTGGCGCTCCAGTCGTCTCTGAGGTATAGTAACACTTGCTAGTCGCAGCACAGCAGAAGCTAAGAGCAGTCCCATCTCGATCGGCACAGGCTGAGACTCGGAGTGTGGTGTTAGCCACGTGCAGCAGCAATGTAATAAATAAATCAACAAGGGATAGAGGGAAATTAACTCTCCCTTTAATACCCTGTCCAGAGGTGAAGGCTTCACGTGTAGTTGGAACTAGGAAACTCTGAAATTTCTGACTTGCTAACTGGTTGCGTTATACACGTGCTGCGTTCAACCAGTTAGTAAGTTGGAAATTTCTGAGTTTCTAGTTCACTAGTATATGAACAACACGGACATGAATCACAAATAAGTGCTCCCAATAATTAGGAAAATCATGTTAGAGGGATTGAAACATAAGTGAAAACGATTAAGGCTCTTGAAGAAAAAAAACACGGTGTGCAAAAATCTCAATACCCAGGGGGCCGAGTTAGATGCAGTATTTATCTTCATTTTCCAAAGAGGAATGAGAGATGAGAGTTGGCAAGAGAGGAAATATGAAGGGAAATTATAATGCCGTGCCTAGCCTATTTGGAATCCCAAACCTGCTGAAGAGTGGTGTGGAAGAACACTGGGGGGTAGCTAGGGGGATGCAAAGGCTTTCTCAGGTGCTTCAAATCTCATTAAATTGGGCGCTGCATCTCCACCTCTCCATGCTCTCTCCCTCTCTCTCTCCCAAAGTTTCGCTGTAATTGGCAGACAATGAGGGGGAAAAGCAGCTCGGTGCGCCCGGAAATCTGCTTCATCACGAGAAACCCAACTGGAGGATTTGTTTGTTGTTGTTGTTTACCTCTGCCTCCGAGTTGGGCTTGTCTGACTCACCTTGGAATGGATGGCAGGTGGTTGTAATTAACAGGCTCTCCCTGGCTGGCTGCAGCCTCTGGTGAGATGCTAGCGCTGCTAACACTGGCTAACCCTTCTAACGGAGTGTTGGTGTACGATAATATGGCTTTGCCAAATTAAAATGGACCTAGCTAGACTCAAGCTTTATTTATGTGTGCCTGTTAAGACAAAACTAAGCCAGTTGCTTGATGTTCAAAATCATCCCAGGCCTGCCTCACTGGCCTGCCTGCCTTCTTTTCTGCCTGTCTGTTTGTTGGAGTTCAATTAGCTGGGTGTCAGTAGCGGGGTTGAAAACAACAAGGGGCTTTTATGCGCTAAAGTCCTTGCTGTGTTTTGTTTGTGTTGCATGGCCTCTACGTTGGCCACTGTTGAGCTACGCGACACTCTCCGTTTGTCCCCACTCTGTTTTCTGCTGCAAATGGCCCAATGGGATTTGTCACAAGTTGGCCTTCCTCTCAGTGAGGCAGTCATTAAAGTGAGATGAGTGCTTCTCTTCTCTATGTCTTGGAGCTGTGCTGTCGCTAGAAAACACTCCACACTCTTTCCCTTCCTCTCCTTTGGACTCACTGCACTGGATAAGTTCTGTAAACTTGAAACATTTTTAAAGGGTTCTTGTCAACATGCTAGTTCAGTAACTAATTTAGGCTACAAAACACAAATATGTGCTGAATTACCCAGAAATGAAAAATTCTCGATATTCACCTGGTATTCTTGTAGCTCAACATCTCAAATGGATCATCTAATATTGTAACAGGCCTAATGTTGGATCTGACAGATTAACCTGTGTGGTAGAGACCTTTAAGGTCTTCCAGTCCCTAACAAATGAGTCCGAGAGGCTGACTCGGTGTGTCTGAGTAAAAGCTATAAAGCTGCCCACTCAATCACACGTCCATAGCTATATTCAGTGGCTCCCATTTGAGTGATTTCCCCCCTGGATTCAATGCAACACAATTAGTCGCCTACTGTCTTTAGCCTTAGCTTTGCCCTCTGACCTCCGTATTCACAGCACAGGAACCGACACCACTCTGCTGGATAAGAGTTCTCCCCAGCTACTGTATGTGACCAGCCCATCTCTGCCTGGCCGACTCAGAGAGCAAGTCCCCAGCAGCTTTGCTGAAGAGGATTGGGAGATTGCTGGCCACTGGCCAAGAGCTCCACCCATGGTATCCATGGAGATAGAAATGGGAGCTTCTATCACTCAAAGGAGCTAACATGCTCAAAGCTAGCAGTTACAGTAGCATCTCTCTCCACCTGTCTATTGCCCTGTGTTTTCTCTCTATACGATCAGGTCTGGAAGTCCAAGCTATTTGGGAGCCTGCCTGACCTCCTCTTCGCCACCGTGGCACCTTAGAGCAGTGCTGCCTAATGCTGATCTGTAAAAAACAAAACCTCTCTACCAAAAGTGATTTCCTTAAGTAAGGGTTTCAAACTAATTTTACACTGGGAGAGTGCTTAAGATTGTAAGGAGAGTGTTTTTTAATTGTGCTCTTTTTAAAGGGGTGGATTTAAAGGAGAGAGAGAGGGAGAGAGAGAGAGGTGGGAGTAAGAGATAGCATGGGAGCGAGAGAGAGATAGGAGATCGGCACAGGCTGGCCGCTTTGTCTGGATTCCTGGTCTGGTCCTGTCGGATGGAGGGAGGGGTTTAGCCGACTCCCACCGTGCCTGCTTGTGCGGGGCGCTAATTACAACGGAGGGACCTGCTCGCCCGACGTAACACGCCTAAGGTGATTAATGCAACGCCTGCCGCTGGGGCCTGATAACACCACCCACAAACGACTAGGAACAGTTTTTCTCCAGCCAGAACTACGCCCTCCTCAGAGCCATGAGAGATGGGAGAGATGGGAACTGCGCAACTGCGCCTGAGAGGCTGTAGTGGTTTAGGAAGGAAGGAGGCTTTCACTGTGGCACTGTGGATTTGCATGATGATGCTAAGCCAGCACCGTGCTAAAAGGGCGTGTGGTCGCAGAGGGACCACCCGCTACTCCTGCTGGGATTTGCATGGGCCCTTTTTTTCTCTCCTGTTCATTTCTAGTTAAATAACTTGTTTGTCACATGCATCAGAGAGAGGGGGAAGATCATACGAGAGCCAGTGTTACTTTGTGTTTCACTAATGAGCCCCGTTCTCTACCCACCCCTCATGCCCACTCTGCTTTAGTTGCTGCCCTTTGAAAAAGTGCTGTGGTGCTGTAGTAGTGCAGTACAACACTTTGGCTGTTGTTGCACTCTCTCTCTCTCTACTCTCTTTCTCTCTTCTCTCTCTCTTTTTTGCTGCTCTCCTCCCAGCTCCAGGCTGTTAGTGTAAACAGCCACATGGCTCAATGTATGTCCCATGCCTCTGTTTTATGCTTCACGAACACCAGGCGTGACACAAATACACTGGTGCTCTGTGCCTCGCTATGCCCAACAGAATGCTTTAATGCAGCTTTGATCTCCCTTATGGTGTGGAAACTGTTTCTCATTGCCTTATTGTCATCTGACCTAAGCTTTCTCTCTCCAGACTGATTTGTTGATGTTAGACTCACTATGTGAAAGCTCTCAGCTGCTGCTGTGCCATGAGAAGCTTCTGCTTTTTAGGTAGGCTAACCACCCCCTTCCTGAAAATGGGTGCTTGAAAGTTTAAAATTGTCCCATCAAGAGTTGCCTTGAGTAAAGATGTTGCCGTAAGGGTGGTTATATAAAACACATGACTAGAGGGAGGGAGAAGTAGAGCACAGGGGGAGAGATATTTAAAAGCCGCAGCACGTGAAGAGAGAGGGAAGAAAGAGACGGGGGGAACAGAGGGGAGGCAAAAAGAGAGAGATGGAGGTAGGTGCAGGGTAGGTGTGAGGTCAGGGAGGAGCATATGGCCAGGCCTTGAACTGGGTGGCTTTTTGAAGCTGGTCAATCCTCTCATCTCTCAAAGGCTGACAGCCCCCTTTTTTCATTTAGATAATGGAGTGCATTTCCTCAAGGCGGTTTGGACTGTGGTTTGTTTGGCAACACATCAGTGTGTAGCATTTTTTCCAAAACATTTACAGCGCTGTGCTGCACGGCTCCAACCCTACATTAAAGCATGCCAGGCCTCCTCTCCTCTCCTCCAGCCCAACCAGTTACGGTGCTGTCTGTGGAAGCCTGCCTGCAACATGGAGGCCAAATAGCAATGCACACAAGGAGAAAAAAAGGAATAAAAAGCATTTATCTCTCCTCTCTCTCCATCCCTAGCCAGTTAAGGCTTGTAAAGGAAGAGACAGAAACTTCTCTATCTGTTTACTGTTATTGTTTTTTCCCTTACCCATAAAGCCTCTTTGTCTTCTTTACCGAGGAGCAGTGGTGCGTTCAGCTCTGTGGTGAATCTATCTTTCAAATTTGATTGAGGATATTTGGTGGGAATGGGTAATGGGCTGGATTCTTGGGCGTTATTGTCTCACCTTTTTTAAAATACAATTGTGGGTTTTTTAACGAAGCTCTGGTATCTGTTCAGAGGCCTAAATGTAGTGGAACAATAAGACATGCTCTCTGTATCCTCATCATTGCTTCATGCTTAATAAATGTGCCGCCAGCATGAGAGAAGGGGTTTGCAAGTGCTGCGCCACACGCTCTCTACCAACCATCTATCACTTAAGTCACTTAGGAGCAGCTGTAGAGACAGAACAAGACATGGGACAGAATGAGAGAGGGAGTAGGAGTGAGAGGAGGCTGAGAAAGAAGCAGAGGAATAGCAGCTATGTAGGATGTCTAAAGAAGAAAAGTGGAACACAGAAAGGAATGTGTTCGTTGTATAACCACCTGGTTATTTGAATAAATGTGCTCTAGAATTAAAATTGGACAATTAATTGATCTTTTCCTCTTGCGCTTTGCCATGAGTGTAATTTAGTTTCCCCTGCCCTCCCCACCACCAGGAGAACCATATGCTCTACACCATAAATCTATGTTAATTAATAATGATCAAGGAATCCTTAATCTGGGGGGAAATATGATATAATAGATATTTCCCCTGGAGATACTTAGTTTGCAGTGACAACTTCCTTTCATCTCCCCTAGCTACCTCCAAAGCACTGGGGAAACCAGCATGGCTTTCATGCTGCGTTGTTGTCTTTAGCACTACTAACAAACGTACTCCGCTGTTCTAACAATGTAATTTAATCACGAGTGATGTGGAAAATTAATGTAACTCTGTCTTCCCCTTTGTCCTAACGAGGGTAACCAAGAGGCCACCAACCCCCAGAAGCTATGTGGCCCAGCCGTACACACCCTTGCCCAGCACTACCCGCCTCTCCACAGAAAATGGCATCCTGCCGTGAGTTTGCAGCGCCCCCACCCCTCCCCACACAGACCACACTGGGCAGAGCAGGGCCCGAGCACCATGATCTCTGCCACACCCTCTACAGACGCAGACAGTGAGCGCTCTGCACTGGACAACAACATCGCCCGCCATCGCCCTAACACGACTGCACCGGGCTGCACCGCCAACAACACAATACACACCTGCATTATCTTTAAATTAGGTTGATGACCAAAGGTGTTTGGGCGAACTCTTTAAGACAATTAACAGTAGGATTGTTAATAAAGGCTTGAAGGTGAAGACTTCAGGCGATGGAATATTGGTATTCTCACGGTCATAAGGTTGTGCAACGCTTCATAGGTTAGGTATCACAATTAACGTTTACACAACTACCCAGAGTGTTCAATGGCAGGAGACTTTGATGTCAGAAAATACATAAAGATGTCAAAGCGTGGAGCTGATTCTATGGGAGTTGGAGTTGATTGAACTTAATTGTAAACGCTGTGGCGAAATGAAAGTGCATTTTTGAGAAGCTCTCTGGAAAACGTGGAAACCTGAGGTGTTTTATTATCACCAATGAGATTCAAATATTCTGTACACATTAATCATTTAGTCTCTGTGAAAGGGGTATGTTCCTCTCCTGATCCATTTGGTTTTGGAGTTAGTGAAAAGGATAGGAGGGAAAGATGAGCTCACATTGCAGGGGCCTGGGGTGCCAGCCAAAAGCCCTGCCTAATTGGTCAAATTAGCTAATTAGCTGTAAATGTATATAAACCTCTGAGAATGTCCCTCAACATATTGCACTGCCTCCTGAGGAGCATCCGCTAAGCCAGGGTTATCCACAGACACTTTCTCAGAGTTAAATATGGGGAATTCAGCATACAGCTATTATTCCATAGTAAGATATGTCAAATTCAGCATACTACACAGCTATTTTACCATAGCAAAATATGTCAAATTCAGCATATTAAACAGCTATTTCTCCACAGTAAAATATGTTGAATTCAGCATATTACACTTATTTTCCATGTAGTTAAAATCGAAGTACGGGTGTTTTTTCAGAATTTGATATGTCAAATACAGAAATATTACATAGATACTTTCCCATAGTTAAATATATAAATTCCTATATACAGACAGCTAGTTTTTGGGCCATAGTTCAATATGTTGAGATCATAATATTCAGCAGCCTATACTTTTGGACAAATAGAACAGAGCAAACACTATAGCAATGTGAGCCCACTAGGTAGGCTTTGGACATGTGGTTTAATTGAAGTGAAAGTATACATAATATATTTCATATATAAAATATGCCATAACCTGTATTCACCCTTTTCAGAGGTGGTCGAGATCAGAGAGGAGGGTTTAGCGGAAGTCTGTTCTCCTCTCAACTCCTGATAAAAAGAAAAAATTTCACTTCTGTGGGTCCAGCCTTTCTTCCTTTTCCTCCTCTCTTCCTCTCTCATCTCACATGAAAACACTCGCTGGGATAGGGTCAGCTGGGGGTCAAGGCTGCCCCCTGAGGGATTCAAGTCACCCATAAAAAGTATCATTAACAACTCAATTTTCCTAGCCATAGAAACACTGAAGTACCCATGGATAATGGTGGAAAAAGCAGCTGTGATGTCCAGGTACAGATACAGCAAGGCCATGTTTATAACTGTAGTATTGCTTTGTAATGAAATCATGTTTGATTTGAAGATGTGTGTGACTCCGCTGTCATGGCTGACTCTTAATGGCAGCTACGCAGATACACTGAGTGTGTTCAGTGAGTAAGGAGAGATTTGCAGGAGGCTCCACTCCCTGCTCAGTACCCCGCCGCAACGCTGCTCTCTCATTCCCCCACACCACTCACTCCGCCTTCCGTGCTCGCCATTTTATATTTGATTTACTTCATCTGTCCGCCCGATGAAGAAAGCCGCGACGCGGCCATGGAGAGATGAGGCGGCCCTGCTTTCCTTCACGCTCTCTCTCTTTCCTCACTATCTTTCTTCCTTTCCCTTTCCTTCCCCTTCTTTTCCCCACTTTCTCTTTCTCTCTACCCCTCTCTCTCTCCTTCTCTCTCCCATCTCTCTGCCAGTGAGAGAGAGGATCGATTAGGCTGTAAACAGAGTGGCTGGCTAATCCCTGGGGCGGCTGGTGTAGGGGAGCCCCCCACCGCTGTGCCCCCCACCATCATGTTCTGGGCATGCGCCTCTGTTTAATGACAGACCCAGCCTGTTTGCTTTGGGTGCCACAGAAGGGCGCGGGTGTCTTTGATTAGAACACCCTGCAGAAACACAGATTGGGAAGCAGATCAGCACTCACTGGGCTCCCACTCCTCAGTGCTTTACTCTGCCTGTCTCTGAAAACGTATAGACTTTAAAGAGTCATGAAGAGAAGAGAATGAAATGCATGGATTCTGTGTGAATTCTGCAGAGGGCTGGTGTGTGTTTAATGAGAGATCGCCTCTCTCCTGTCCTCATCTTTCCAGTCAGTCCTGCTCTACCCAGAGGAATAAGGTCCAGACCTCAGACCTCTGGGGCCTGCTCTCTGGGACTCCCATGTTCAAACGACACTCACATGAAAGAGGGTGACTGGAGGATGAAAGAGGCAGCCAAACTTTCTCCAAATCCTCAGAGAGAGAATCAGGTGAAGAGGGCTGCCAGCAAGTTCTGTTTTAAAAAAGCAGAGCTCAAGTATTCAGCAAGCGCCATTCAAATAGTCAGAGGTTGGGTTTGGACTGAGCAATTCATTATTTTTATTCAGATAACAAATTAAGGCAGGCCGTTTGGACTGCACTCAATTCCAGATTTCTCAAAGTCTGTGTCATTGCATGAGGACTATCCAAAGTATATTCTGGGAGCTTGTGATAACACAGACACATGGGTTATACATATGCAGACACACATACAATTCAAGCACATGGAAGAGCACGCATACCACTCAGACGATCTTTCTGAGAGATTTTTATGATTCTGCAAGAGATTCTAGCAGCCTATGGCTCTCAGGGCCTAGATGATGAGTTGATAGGTGATAGATGATAGGACCCAGTTAAAGGGAATGTCTGTGTTATCTAAATGAATAGCAGGCCAGGGGGAGGGAGGGAGGAGGGGAGGGATGGAGGAGGAGGGCTCTACTCACCTCTCTCACCCCCCTGCTATTTCAGGTGACTGAAGAAGGGATGCGTTTGCAGTTTCTTTATAGAAGAGGAAACAAACAATGGAGGAATGGGTGGTGGGGGGAAAAATGAATTAAAGGAAGTGCATTATACCTCTGTGAGCGACGACTTATATCCCCCACTTAATCGGGATGTAATCTACCTGCTTGGCAGCCGCTCCACCTGTATAGTTTCACCATGTACAATACCACTGAGAGGAGGGGGGATGTGCTGAGCACAGCACTTTGCAAGTGATTTGCAAATAACGCGAGAGGGAGTCTGTTAGAGGAATGATGAACAGGAAGCAGGGTGGGTGGGACTCTGCCACCTGAGATGACACAGCTACGGGCTGGCGGGGGCGGTAGCGGCAGGCAGCGGGCAGGTGGCGGATGACGCCGGCCACTCATCCTCCCCCAGCAGCCTCTCATGACTGTGACAGCAGCCGGCTGGACGGTAAAGTGCCACTGAACGTGGTCTCCTGCGGTAGAGATAAACCGGGATCCGGAGGTATTGCAGGGGGTCCGTGGAAATATATATTTTTAAATTAAGTGGATTCCCAATGTTTTTATGAATATCGCTAGCAACAACAGAATAAATACATTTTAAATTACATACAAAAAGTAGAACAGGATGAGAATATCATATTTCTAATGATGTCAACATTTATTTTTCAACTCCTAATATTGAGCAAATTACACTCATCGAGCCAATTACACTCATTGAAGTATCTGACATAGGCTTCGAAAAAGCAATTTCAATAGGTTACTATTGTGGCAAGTGCCACTGACTGCTGGTAAGCTTTCTTTGTCTTGGGTATTCATTTTTGCCAACACATAACAAACTCCTTTGTTTGGAATCCAGCTAAACAACTGCTCTTAACTTAAAATGTGTTTAGAGTTAATTAGCTAATAGGCTAAGTTAGAGTTTTTGATTTGATTTGATTTATTAGGATCCTTATTAGCCAGACTACTGCGACAGCCAGTCTTACTGGGGTCCGACAAATAAAGACAAAATTACAGTACATTTAAAAAACAAAATAGAAAAAAAGGTAAAGCCCGCAACTATCAGTACACATACATGTCAATACATTGGCTACTACAACAAGTTTACACACAAGAGTTTACACTTCCTCTTCCAATTATAATGTGGGGAGGTCAAAATAATGAAAACTATCTACTCCATTCATTTTAAATGTTGATAACTTTCCTTTTGCCTTTATCATTACCCAGATGATAAGACAAGACGGAAATGTATTTATTTCCTAGTGAATGATGGGGGTCCCTGGGTCGCCGGGTTGCCTGGGAAAGGGTCCCTGGGCAAGAAAAGCTGTAGACCCCCTGTCCTATGGTACATGTCATTATTTTACACTGAAACCATCTCACCTTCTCCCCAACCAGTCCGGAGTGAGTCATCGTGTGTAGTCTAAAAATATACGGTAAAGGTCGACAGTGTCATGTGTGACCTAGAAACAGGATTGACCCGTGGTCTCTAATGCCTTGTCACCCTCCACAGTAGTCAGGCATCTGTCTGCCGTGTCACCCTAAAATCTGCAATATGGCTACTTCAGGCTATTAACACTCTAGCAATAGAGTGACATGGAACACTGAGAATTTCCTTCCTCCCTCTCCTCCCTTTTCTACTCTGTCACCAACTACTCTACCACAGTTTGACATTGGAGCTAGCCAGCTAGCCCAGCTCAGCCTCTCCACTACTCTTGCCAGCCTGATACTGGAGCCAGCTAGTCCAGCTCACCCTCCACTACTTTACCAGCCTGGATACTGGAGCTAGCTAATAAGCCCAGCTCACTCCCTCCACTACTCTACCAGCCTGATACTGGAGCTTGGCCAACAAGCCCAGCTCACCCTCCACTACTCTACCAGCCTGATACTGGTGCCAGCTAGCCAGCCCAGCTCACCTCCACTACTCTACCAGCCAGGATACTGGAGCTAGCTAGCGCTCATCTCCACTACTCTACCAGCCTGATACTGGAGCCAGCTAGCCCAGCTCACCCCTCCACCACTACTCTTACCAGCCTGATACCGGAGTTAGCTAGCTAACCCAGCTCACTCCCTCCACCCTGGCTCCCTGTGCCCTTCTCCACATGATAACCCTGGAACACGGAACATCACTGAACATCACTGGAACACAGGACTTTCTGATACCTGCCATCACCACCGTGCCCTACCTGGATGGCTGGAGGGGAGACTAAGTGGGACCTTGAATCAAACAACTGTGCTAATGGGGGAGGTCACTAACTCCGAATGGGCCATAAAAGCAAATAAATGAGGGCCATTACAGTGAAGATTGTGATTATGATAACAGAATAATAAAGGCTATCATCATTACGATCATGATGATAATGATAATACTGTGATGATGAATTATAATGAATAAATCCCTAGCCCATTTCCTAAATGGCGGGAGATGTATCACCCAGGGGTCTGCAGCCACCCGACGGCCTTGGAGCAGGGTGCGGGTTGTTGGAGGGTGGAGAGATGTCTGTGTGTGTCCGTGTGTGTGTGTGTCTGTACGTGCATGTCTGTCTGCCTTTTTTGTTTCTAGATCTAAAGTTCCTCTCGTCCTTCACTATCTTATTTCCCCTTCTCTCTCTCTCTCTCTCTCTCTCACTCTCACTCTCACTCTCACTCTCACTCTCACTCTCACTCTCACTCTCACTCTCACTCTCACTCTCACTCTCACTCTCTCTCTCTCTCTCTCCATCTGTGTGGGTGTGTGTGCGTGTGTGTGTACTCGGGGGGTGTCTGTGTATGTGACTCCAGCCAGCCAGTGTAATATGGAGTGTTTGTCATTGCTCATGGAGCACATCGCTGGGGACCTTGGAGTTTACATATCATATTCAAACATATTCAACCCTCTCTCTCACTCTGGCTGGGTGTTCAGCCATGAACGGCATGGTTCCACTCTACACACCTGGTAGTTTTGGGGTCTGTATAGGTGTGCAGCCACCATCTGGGAACCTATACTCTGCTCCAACTCCAGCCCCCACACAGCCAACATTGAGCACGGATAAAGCTGCACTCCTCCGCGTAACAAGCATTTATTGTTTTACACAAAGCCATTACCCATGATGCCTCTCTCTGCACCCTGCCGCTATATATTAACTGGCCATTAATAAACAATCTATTTTCTGAAGCTTTGGCAATTTAGGCAATGTGTTTGTCTCCTTTTGAAAAATGAGGCTCCATTCTCCCTCTGTGTAGCTAATTGTTTGTGCATGATAAAAAAAAAAAAAGATAGAGGGGCCAACCATGAGTCAGGCGAAATGTCTAAAGGATTAATTTTGCCCTCAATTCCTTTTGAATTTATTCTTTATCTCTCTCTCCCAAGGACAGCTGCAAGTGTTGTTTATGCTCAAAATAGGATTAATCCTGTGTGCATCTAACTTGTCTCTCCATCTCTCTGAAGTATTATATATCTTCAAACGTTATCGCTGTTTTGTGCTCCCTCTCCTCCCATCCCTGTATGTGTATGCTGAAACTAAAGATGGACTTGTTGGAGCCAGCATATCTTGGGCTGGTGATGGATCTCAGGCCTTGTCTCCCAGTCCCCATAACTCAGAAGACGTGGTGACAAAACGCGGGGAGAGGGCCACGTGGGGGGTGGAGGATGGGGTATGGAGGGTATTTCGGTGTGAGTTTAAAGGAGATATCCCCACATTTGTAAAAGCCAGTGTTTTTCTTACTCCTTAGAGGTGAAATGTGATTTATTAATGTACACATATATTTATTTGGTACTGTGTGCCTTTGTTACCACCAATACTGTTATATGTAAATCCCCCATCAATTTTAACACTAATACAATGATGAATGTAATATAATGATATGTCTAAGAAACCAACTTATGGCTTAATTTAATTCTAGCATACTTGGCTATTGTAATGGATTATAAATGGTTATTCTAAGGTCAAACTAAATTACTTGAAGAATTTATAATATTCTTATAGCTTCATCTCATTCCTGGGGTTGGTGTTTTTCTTATATTTTTGAAGTCTTCACAATAATGATTAGACTATAATGTTTGGCAGTAACAGAGTGCAATGCCTGCGATGCTGCTCAGTGACATTCTCAGAGAGGTGGTTTGTGGTGTTTAATTGGGTAAAACAGGCGGAGTTTGTTGAAGTGTTGGTGTGTCTGTGTGTGAGGCTGTGTCATAGTTACCTCTCCTTTGAATCTCTCTGTTTGCTGCTCCTGACGTCTCGCATACCACAAATTAATAACATTGCCTTATAGCGCAACTCTACTTCCTGCTGCTCACCCCTGTAGTCTGTCTTCCTCTCTCTTCTTCCCCTCTCTCCTTCCTCTGTGTCCCTAATCCCCCTCCTACCCAATATTTCACCCATCCTGTCTACCTTCCTGTCCTGTCTGTCTTACTGGCCTGGTGACACCGTGGCTCTCTCTTAGGGCTTTGGGTTTGTAACTTTGGAAACAGGCACAGATGCGTGCAGGAGAAACCACGGTACAATCGTAGAGGGACCTTAAATAGAGTTGCTTTTCCTTATTTCCTGTTTCCTTTCTTCTTCTTCTTCTTCTTCTTCTTCCTCTTCTACCTCCTGCCTTTGTCTCTCACTTGCCCTGCTCTCACCTTTGTCCCACAAAGTGTCACACTGCATATAAGCATGTACCGCTGTGTCTGTGTGTGTGTATGCGTGTGTGTGTGTGTGTGTGTGTGTGTGTGAGTGGTGAGTGTGTGTGTGCGTGCATGCATGCATGCATGCATGCATATTGGTATGTGTTGGAAGCACTCCAGTGAACCAAGGGGATCCACTTACATGTCAAGATGGATGATGCCAGTTTTCCATCATTATCCTGAGGGTTTGCTCTCATCATCCCATAAAGGACCTCACTGTCATATCTGATAAACTAACCTACCAACACACCCTGTTGACATCAATTGGTCTTATATTAAAATGAATAATACTTTTCATGTTGGTCTTGTTTACTATAAATGAAAGGTACTATTCCAGTCATTCCCCATCAGGTCAAAATGGAGGAAATCTAGAGTGAGTCTGTCTTTTAGTTTTTTCTTTTTATAGATATGATTACATCCAACCAATTACCTGTATTGCTTTTATTTTTCTCTTTCATATCGTGAGTAATTGGTACGTAGCACCCCACTTGCTACATAACCGAATCATCTCAAACAAAATTAAATCATAATACATTAATGTAAAAGGTGATTTAATTCATTGTCTCCTCTGGCTAATTAAACCTCTCCAGTCTTGTGAACTTCTATGGTCATTTGCATAATTCAGACTAATTTTACTGAATTTGTGTGGTATTTCTCTGCCAGTCATTTGGCCTGCCTTTTGGATGGGTATTTTATAACTGTGCACCATTTTGTTTTTGAGAACAGAGTGGGCAATACAACATAAAGTGATACACAGTACAACCCATTTACAATGTAAGATCTGCCTCTTGTCTAATTACAACTTTGTTCAGATACTGTACATGAAGGGCGAAAATATTCACTAGTTTGGGGTTCTCTCTTACTTTTGTTTAACCTGTAACCATCACTCTCCTCTCTCTCATTCTCTCTTCTCTCAATCTCTCTCTCTCTCTTTCTCTCTCTCTCTTCCTCTGTCTCTCTATCTCTCTTCCCATAGGCTGGAAGCTAACCTGGTAGTGGGAGCTGTCTATGGTCCTGAACCTTATGCCCAGTGGACATCTTCTCTCCCACTCCTCTAGTCCTGCACCACTCTAGCTTCCTCCCTCCTATATCCACTTCCCTCTAGCTCTACTCCACTCCTCTAGTCTAGCACCTCTGGCTCTACTACACTCCTCAGTCTAGCACCTCTACAACTCTACTACACCTCTAGTCTAGCTACTCTCGCTCTACTACACTCCTCTAGTCTACTTCCCTCTGGCTCACCTCTCCTTAGTCCTGCACCACTCTAAGCTCTACCTCCCTACTCCACACTCTCTAGTCTAGCACCACTCTAGCTCTACTACACTCTCTAGTGCTTTCCCACTCTAGCTCACTCTGAGTCTAGCACCACTCTAGCTCTACTACGCCCCTCCTAGTCTGGCACCCTCCTGGCTCTACTACCACTCCTCTGTCCTACTTCCACTCTAGCTCTACTACCCTCCTCTAGTCCTGCACCCACTCTACTCCTCCACTCCTCTAGTCTAGCACCTCTGGCTCTACTACACCCCTCTAGTCTAGCACTCTACTCAACCCTCTAGTCTAGCACCACTCTAGCTCTGCCTCCACTCCTCTAGTCTACTTGGCTCAACCCTCTAGTCATGCCTCCCTCTGGCTCTACTACACCCCTCTAGTCTAGCACCCTCTAGCTCTACTACACCCTCTGAGTCTACTTCCTCTAGCTCTCTCCTCCTCTAGTCTACTTTCCCTCTAGCTCTACTACCCTCCTCTAGTCTATAGCACCACTCTAGCTCTACTCCACTCCTCTAGTCTAGCACCTCCTGGCTCTCCACCCCTCTAGTCTGGCACTCTGGTCTCCCCTCTGGTCTGGCACCCTCTGGCTCTGCTGCTCCTCAGTCTAGCACCACTCCTAGCTCTACTACACCCCTCTAGTCTAGCACCACTCTAGCTCTACTCTGCCCCTCTAGTCTCTTTCCCTCTAGCTCTACCACACCCCTCTAGTCTACTTCCCCTCCTAGCTCTACTACCCTCCTCCTAGTCTACTTCCTCTAGGCTCTGCCTACACCCCTCCTAGTCTAGCACCTCTGGCTCTACTGCCTCCTCTAGTCTAACTTTACACTCTAGCACTACTACCTCTGTAGTGCTTCTATCACCACAAGACCCAATCCACACGTCTACCCACTGGTTTTATTTAGAGCCTGGCTCAATCTCAGCCTGCCACTTCCAACACAACATTTCTCTGGCAGATCAACGTGGATCTGAATGGAACTGTGGGCCAATAATGGATATCCAAGCCTCACAGAGAGAGTGGGAGGCACCTAAGAATTGTTTGTATTGTGCTTTTTGTAAAGCCGAAAAAATGATTTTAAACCATGCCACCCCAGCAGCTGTTATCAGATTGAGAGCTTCTTCGTGAATGATTTGCCAAGTGCCCCAGATTGACTTTTACAGACCTAACCAAATAAGGAAGATTGATAGGCGATATTTTTGGCACCTTCCATGTCTCTGAAGGCTGGTATTCCTGTGGTCAGGGTAATGGAGAGATAACAGAAGAAGCTCAGTGAGTTTCCTATCTCTCTCCTCTACATGCCACTTTTATTGCTGTATGTTATATAACCCTTTGCATTTTTAAAGGGGAAATGGTACTATTTCATTTGGAAGAAGTGCTGAGCACGTGGCGCCACTTCACTTGGCTTTCCTTTCTGCTCGTGGGCTAAAATCTGTTCATTCCCGGACAGGTTTGTAAACCTCTAAATAACTGTCCATGACAGAAAGCAGTCATCTATCATTTCATTTCATCTCCACCCTCTCACCCTCCTCCTCTCTCAACTCTCCTGTTCCAGCACCTGTCTTCGCCACAATTACACCCCCCCATACACACACACACTGTCCTTTCCCAATACACACAAACCTTCCTCACTTGAAATACTCCAGATGCATTCAAAATCCTTCTGAGTCCCATACAAATAGATACACACCAAGATATGTTTATATATTCACAACACTCCATTTTCATTTATAAGATTCCCACATTCCTATACTATTCTACCTATACGCACATGCACGTACACACACACACACACACACACACACACACACACACACACCCACACACACTCACACACCCCCAACACTAGCCCAAATCATGTAATAAATCAGAGGGGTGTGGTCCACCATTCAGGCAGGGGAAAGCGGACCGATGGTGATTTATTGGCTGCTAATTTTTTCAAGTCGTCTTACTGCTTAGGCGCTGTAAGAAGTTTGCCAAGCTAAACCGGCAACCCATACTTGCCAGCTGGGGACTTAGGAAACATAAATAAAATACATTTCTGTAACAACCGGCCTAACTAGGAGCCAACAGGTAGCCTTTGACAACAGCTGTGCATGTTTTTGATGATTTTATTATATTTGAAAAGAAGAAACACATTTTAGTGGTTTCATCCATGGAGGGTATTCTTGAATAATGTTGGCTACATTTACAATATACTTTAAGAATTTGGGGTTAAATGGGATGTAAAGGTGATTAATCACTGTTTATCAGTCCTAATTTCTGTGCGGCACATCAGTGAAATTGGGAGCTATAAATGGTGGTGTGGTGACAGCGCCTCCGTCTCCATTCGTCCTGGTAGCTACAGGTTTGTTGTCCTCAAAACCCATTCAGGAGAATGACGGATGAGAGCTTCACGCAGGCTCCCTGCTCTTAACCTCTTGCAGAATTACCTGGCTCCTCCTACTGATAGGGGGCTGCGTAGGCGGTGACTGGGGTGATGGCGGCACAGCCCCAGCCCTGTGGTGTGTGCCCCGGACCCATGTCCTCTGCTGCCTCCTGCTCCTCTCCCTGCAACCACAGAACCCCCTGGAGCTCGTAAAGGGAGGCATGGAGGGTTCCTGTGAACAGCAGGCGCATTGGGTTTCCCACTCAAATGGACTGGGGGCCAGGAATTGGGTTAGAAGGGTGAGAGATATTAGAGCAGAGACAGATAGCATTGTTTAGTATGGGGAATGTTACATTTTATTTTAATCTTACATCTCCAGGGGAGAAATGTATGTTACTGTTAAATATGAATATTATGTATTACCTCAACTCATGATGATGTAGGATGTATTTCAATGGTGTGTTTCCTAGTCTTTTTCTATGGCATGGTGTGTCAATTTCAGCACAATTGACAACTGCCAAGCCGCTCTGCCTGCCTACACTAACTGAACCCAGGGAATCCATTTCAAACAAGACTGTACGAGTCAAAGAGGCCACTTCTTCTCTCTCTTTACTAATTCCTAAGGATAGAAGGAGATTAGTGGGAGCTCTTGATGTTTTCACTTCAAGGTGAAGAGTTTTGGTGTGGACTTCGTCTGAAAAGCCACCAGCTGAGTAAATGACAGAATAGAAAGGCTAATTGTCATATTAATATATCTGACAGATCACTCTCATTGTTGAGGGGATATTAAGCTCCAGTGACTTGATTAGATTAAGCGGCTGTTTTGGGTCCCCAGTGCTTGAATTATGCTCATTCCACTGGCTTATTTGGGCAGGAAGCATTAAAGAGATCAACAGTGAGAAATTTTTTCAAGGCTGGCTTTGACCCCATAATTTGCACAGAGCAGGATTAGGGGGGGTTAAGTGCGACTTCTGGCTGCTGCTGTGTAAAGGTGTTTAACTCCTCTTTATTTTATATGACATATGTGTGCGGGTGTGACCCTGCCTTCCCTCAGCACATTACTCAGTTTCCCCCAGCCATCCATCCTCTCTCTCAGAAAAGAGTGTTTGACACAGATGGCTAGACCAGTTTTGTGTGCTCCAAGCGCCGCTGTGGCTGTTGTTGCTTTTCATGGGTTTACCAAAGTGTGACAACAACTTTTGATTTATGAGTTATTTTGTGTAGTGTGGCCTATCGCCCAACTCATTGTAGGTTTACATTCTGTATGTGTAACCTAAACGAAGGAAATTGAAGATTTGACCCTAAAATGTAGCGATTTGTACCGGGAAAAAAAAACCTCCTGAAAATATCGATTTTTTATCTTCTTGCTTCTGAGCTTATATGTCAGACTCTCAAAAAAAAAAAGACTAATTTAAATGTCAAGGTCTATAAATCACCACGAAGACCACCTTGTAGAGTGCCAGTTTATTGCTGCTGGGTGCAGCAGCAAACAAAGTGCCCTGGCTGCTTGGGAGAAAATAGGGGAGTTTCCCTTGGAAAGCCATGCAGAGCGTTGAATGAGTGTGGAGCCCCTAATGGAAGGAGATGTTAATGGCGTCAGACATTAAACCTGGCTGTCCGTGTTTTTAAAGCACCCGCCTAATCTGTCTCCCTGTCAGCAGGGTTGCTGGTGTCTTCGTTCATTAGGGCCTTCCCAATCCCATCCAGCTGCAGGATTATACTGCATACACTACAGCTAGCCGTAATGGCCGTTGAGCAAATCCTATACCCAGTCTATAAGTGTGGTTCTATACGAGGGTATCATATAACTCCATTGCAGACTTACTGTGGAAATCACTGAAGTGTGATTCCACTGTGTTTAGTTTTGCTCTTGTGGGTCCATTGGAAGATAATTTGATAGTGTTATGTAGATGTGTTGTATGTGTGATCCTCTCCTCCTATATATCTGTTCCTTACAGTTACCTCCATTCCCACTTTAAAAATTGAATTCACCCAAATCATGCCAAGGTCGACTGAATCGTCCGAGGGGATGGGGGTCTTTTGCCCGGATGAAGAATATAATATTTGCATTTTGTAGTGGAGTGGGGTTGGAGGAGAGGGAGAGGGAGACTGTGGCGAAGCAGGGTGATTTTTAAACGCAGGGCCAGGTTAATCATGTGAGACAGAGAGAGAGAGAAGAGGGGGGGAGGGGGGGGTTGTATTTTTGCCAGGATTAATCATAGAGAGAGAGAGAGAGAGAGAGAGAGAGAGAGAGGGTGTTTGTATGCTGATAACTGCAGTTAACCAATCGACAGTGACTGGACTGATTGAGAGGTTAAGGAGAATTCTGGGGATCTCCCAGCCCAGAACCTATCCTCAAATTTATAGCGCTGACCATGGCACCTCCCCCAACACCCCCACCATCCCCCCATCACCCATTGGCTGGTAACCGCTGCTGGAGGACAGGTGTGGGACTGTGATAGGCTGAGGGGGTTCACGATGGTGTGGGATGGGGTCAGCCCAGGGGGTTTGGGTCTCAGTGGTCCCACTGTCAGCCATCTGCTCATGCTCCCCCAGAGGCCTGCATTCCAGCATTGCTGCACAGCAACCTTCCCTCCTGTCTCTGTCTGGCCACTGCAGCACCCACACAACGCCTGCTCACCTTGCCTGCCTACAACAGCCTAGGAGCAACTTCTTCCCCACTCCCTCCCAGCTGGCATACTGTTGCCTAAACCAGGTGGGCATACGGTGTAAAACTGGTGGGATTGCATCCTACCAGGCTGTGTTTTAAGGCTGCCCCCTGGGTGGCGAGGAGCGGTGGCACGGCGTCAGGAAGATTCGTGCAGCAATATGTGGATCCTTGCTGGGTACGGCACATAGCAGTGACTGGGGAAGGGAAGTTCTTTCGATCAGGCGCACCAGAAAGAATTACATCTATTGTTTCTTTAATGTTTTCCCTAATATATTCTGTCATAGGAGTCTTCTGCTATGTCTCTATATAATGTGTTCTGTCAGTAATGTAAGCAATGCCAACATTCCATCTCTCTGAAGTCCTCCTTCCTGTGTTTTATTCCTGGTAACAGGTTTCCCTTACCCACCCCAGAGAGGCTGCGGTGGCCTATAGGGAGTGCGTTAGGAGCCGAGGGTAGGGCTGTGTGCAACACCTTCCGCCTGCTTACCTCCTCCACCACCTATTCCAGCCTATGGGCGTGAGTATCTGTGGATACCCATACCTTTGCTGACAAGCATCAACAATGAACCATGCCTATTATAACAGTTTCTGCTCTCAAGCGTTTGGTGGCTGCATTTGCAAACAATTGTGTTATTTCATGTGTGTGCATTTGTGCATAAGTGCTATCTGTGTGTGTGTGTGTGTGTGTGTGTGTGTGTGTGTGTGTGTGTGTGTTGCAATGGATGAATATCAAGGCCATAGGAAGCTATAGAAGCAGAATGTATATTGCTGGGCAGAGTCTCACTGACTGTGATGATCTCCTGGTTGATGTAAGCATTCAGCCTCACACTTCTCTCTTATCAGCACACTGCCCTGCCTGGCTGGCTGCCTGCCTGGGTGTCTGGGTGGCAATGGGAGTGTAAGGGAGGGAGTGTCTAGCTAACCCTAGGCCTAGCCTGGCTGCCTGGCTATCTGTGATTAGATCAGGGCCATGTCACCAGAAATGAGTGGAGAGTAGAGGGGAGGGGGGGGGGAGGGGAGAGGCTCCAGTATTGAGGACTGGAGTCCTAGGACTCAGGATCTTCTGCACCTCCCCACCCGCTCTGAGGCTCTCCTTTTCTCTCTCTCCTCTCCTCTCCTCTCTCCTCTCCTCTCCTCTCCTCTCCTCTCTCTCACTCTCTCTCTTCTCCTCTCTCTCTCCTCTCCTCTCCTCTCCTCTCTCTCTCTCCTCTCCCCACCTCCTCTCCTCTTCCTCTTCCTCTGGCATAGTGATTTATATGTTAGCATCATGTGGGCTCCTTCCCTGCTGAGCTCTCTCTTTTCATCGTCCTTTCTCTACACTCCTCCCCTCCTGTAGCCTCCTGACAACACTGCAGTGACTAAATTACAGAGCAGAAAATTGCATAGGAATTGTGAAATGGATGCATTCCCCCCTAAATATGTCATTCATTATTTGTAGTCTCACAACTACTGAAACCTACCTGTAGACGATGCAGGCCTTTGCATCATTCTTGTTGTAGCCTGCAATGTCTGCTTGACTTGCTCTCATTGAAATAGGCTGAGATCTAAACATCAGTGTGCCGATCCAGTCTGACTCACATATAAAACCACCCATAACCCAGATTAACTCCCCCAGTACTCTCCTCATTTCCCCAAGTGGTGTATTAATAACTCTACAGCGCAGAAATCTATGTAAGTACATTGGCTCTTTCTCTCTCACCAAGTGCTCAGATGAAACAGAAGTAAAACGAACAAAAGCAGCTTAGCCTAGAACTAAAACACCAATCTCTCCAGCCCCGTCCCCCGCCTCTCTGCCAGCGTCAGTTAGGCCTCTGTCTGCCATTACTTGCAGAAACCCGACAACAAAATGTAAAACCCACCAAGCTCCTCCCACCTCCTCTTCCTCTCTCTCCTATGATGTAATGAACTTTGGCAAACAGACAGACCCAACTCAATTAATCTGTGTCAAGTCAGTCGTCTCTCCCCTTAAATTGGCTTTTGGAGGTGGCTTGTCTCGCCCTATATCTGTACCTGTCTGTTTGTTTTTATGTACTTTGTCTGTGTGTTTGTGTGTTTTGTGTGGCGATGCGTGCGTGTTGCGAACCATGCCTGTCTGTCTGTCTCTGTCTGTCTCTGTGTGTCTGGGCGGGGACAACCCTCTCTCTGTCTGGCCGCAGGGGGACCATCGTGGGAGCCTTAGTGAGCCTGTGTGCCACTCCCAGCCATCACGGTGTGAGAGATGAGAGGAGCGGAGGCAGATAAAGGTTAAGCTTCCCTCTGGGGCTGTCCATGCAGGCAGGGCCCCTGTACACACAATCAGGCGCCCCCAATCGCTGCCCGCTGACAGAGAAAGGGGGTTGTGCTGTGGAATAATGCTGAAATTACCGCTGCCCCAGTTTGACAGCAGTCCAAGCGTTTGGGGGATTAATTTGTTGTTTGAATCTGTAGGTTTTTTGTCTCTCTGCAACTAGGAAGATGACAGCAGGCCCAACAACAGTGCTGCTGATTTGCTCTTACTTTCAACCCTGTCTGCATGAGCCGAGGCCCAGGTGTCTGCCAGAACAAACGTGCTGACTCCACACAATGATATATGGCTCAAACACGGCCCCATGTCCTTAGCACTGTTTGTGAGTGGCTATTGGCGAGCACCAGTGGCCTAGAGTGAACATTGTAGGGAGAAGTGGCTTAGGCGGTCATATGGAGCTGGTGACGCAGCAACCCCTCCCTCCCTCCTCCCTCCCTCCCCTTCCCTCCCTCCCTCCCTCCTCTCCTCACCTCCAGCTAAGCCCTGGGTCTCAGTGCCCTCTGACCAGTCCAGGAGTATCTAGCTACATGCTCAACGTCAGTCTTTCCCCCTGTGCTTTACTGACATTAGTTTTGGCAGTGGCTGCACTGCACTTGGACACTGTGTGACTTCAGACTGCCCCAGTGCACCCATATTTTCTCCTGTACACCATTTCCCACACCTCTTGTCCTCCACTATCATTTAGAAGACAGTAGCCATGTCTGTCACTGTCATGACCTAGTCAAATTCCATTAATTTCAACATCTGAAGCACTTGCCATTAAAAAAAGCATCCCGGATGATGCCACAACATGAACCCTGCCTACAGGATATATTTGAATGGTGTATTCATATCACTCGGCACACACGTAGCGTACATTACACACATGCCGAGACACAATAACAAATGTGTTGGACTGTTGTGTGCAGGATTTGACAATGTATTGCAGTGATTTTATTGTGGCTGTGTGTTTATTTAGGTTCTGTGCTATGAAGCCTTAGCCATTGCTTCCTGCCTCCTGGGCCAGGGGGATAACTCAAACCGCACTGTTACATCTGCCCTCTGTTCCCCAAAGCGCCCTGGCCACAGTCGTTAATTTCCATCTCATTGGTGTAGTTAATCTTTGACCCCCACTCCCAATTAATCAAACATTATCATCCACCTATTATACTTTGGGCGGTGCTTTTGAAATCTCATTTATTTTTATTTCTGTGAGCTCAATGTTACTTTGCCAGTTTCTCTATGTTGTGCTGATGTAGTAGAGAGTTGTAGTTTCCAACAGCCATATTTACGTAGATTATCGCGGAAAGCGTGGTAATTAACTACCTACTTGTCTGGTCTGTGTGGGTCTGAGAGGGAGAGAAGATACAGAAGATGTGCGATCGAGAGGGATTGAGAAGCATATCTTAAATTTTTTGTGAGCAGTCACTACCATCATGGACTTTTATTAATTGTTTTATTCTGTGCTGTTACGCATTCAAATGTTATAATGTGGTTATTTTGTTTTGATATATATACAAAAACCGTATTATTTTTTAATATCAAACCCAAACAACCATCCTATAGCACTATACCTATATACTCACCATAGGATGTAGGATGAGATTGGCGCTAATAGAAAAACAGTAGGTAGACAACTTCCCCAATTTTCAGTTGAATGTTGTTGCTCCTCAATCAGGGTTTTATTCCTTCTCTCAGCGAATACACAGGTCCTGACATCCCAAAAACACTAAGCCCCAGTTACAGTGCCTTCAGAAAATGTGTTCTTACTTATTCCATATTTTGTTTGTGTTACAAAAACATGAGTTAGCATTGATTAAAGCTAACGTTTCTCACGAATCTACACACATAAATAGTAAAACATGTTTTTAGATATTTGCTAATTTATTAAATAATATATAATATCTATTTATATAAATATTCATAAATCTCCTTTAGTCTTTCTGGTAATCTCTAAAAACTTGCACACTGGTTGTACAATATTTGCACATAATTACTTTTAAAATGATTCAAGATCTATCCGTTGGTTTGTTGACCATTTGCTAGACAGCCATTTTCCAAAGTCTTGCCATTGGGTACTCAAGCTGATTTAAGTCAAAATAACTCCAACTGGGCCACTCAGAACATTCAATGTCATCTTGGTAAGCAACTTTTATAGGTTATTGTCCTGCTGAAAAGTGAATTTGTCTCCCAGTGTCTGTTGGAAGGATTTTGCCTGTGCTTAAGCTCTATTCGTTTCTTTTTATCTTAAAAATCTCCCTAGTCCTTGCCATGTGCATGTGCCATAACATGAGTGCACCCACCACTGTGCTTGAAAAATATGAAGAGTGGTACTCAGTGATGTATTGTGTTGATTAGCCCCAAACTTAATTGTATTCCACATAAGTTCCATTTCTTTGAAGTTTTACTTCAATTGCCTTGTTGCGACATGATGCGTGTTTTGGAATATTTTTTTTATTCTGTACAGGCTTCCTTCTTTTCACTCTGTCAATTAGGTTGGTATTATGGATTGCTTTACATGATCCATCCTCAGTTTTCTCCCTATTACAGCCATTAGCTCAAGAAACTGTTTTTAAAGTCACCATTGGCCTCGTGTACCGTCCTGAGAGAGTTACCTTCCTCTCAGGCAACTGAGCTAGGAAAACGCCTGTATCTTTAGTGACTGGGTGTATTGATGCACACCATCAAGTGTAATTAATAACTTCACCATGCTCAAGGGATATTCAGTTCTGCTTATTTTACATCTACCATCAGTTTCCTTTTTTCATGAGGCAGTAAAACCTCCTGGTCTTCAGCTTTGGTTTAATCTGTGTTTTGAAATTCACTGCTCGACTGAGGACCTTACAGATGCTTGTATGTGTGTGGTACTGCAGAGATGGGGAAGTTATCATTCAAAAAATCATTTAACCTATTGTAACACCACACAGTGAGTCCATTCAACTTATGTATTGTGCTTCATTCTACTCTTAAGAACTTATTTGAAGCTTGCCATAACAATGGGTTTAATACTTATTACTACTACATTTCAGCTTTTCATTTTTAATTTATAATTAATTCTGAGATTTTATTGTGTTATTTATTACACAACATCTAATTTAATCATTTTAAATTCAGGCTGCAACCACCAAAATGTGTAAGAACTCAGAGGTGTGGGCCTTTCTGAAAGGCACTGTACGTCTTGGTTTGCTCCTGTGCAACATGGTGCGTGTAAAGAAAAAGGGTCTCTTCAATAATGCAGCAGGCCAGTGCTGCTTCCCCATTCTGAATGTGACTGAATTTGAGACGTTATCACACAACTGTTCTGTTCTGTCTCCATGTGGACCGTGTTGGCCACCTCCTGTCCTGCACTGTCCCACAGAACGCATTGGCTCCCTCCCCAGTCTCACAGGGATCATTCATTCTCAATACCTCCAACCACCCAAATATTAAACAGCTCCTCTGGCTGTATTCTAAGTCACCACACCTTGCGTTGCCTCTGTGCATACTCTTCAATTTAAAAAAATGTGACTTTTTGAATGGTTTCATATGAATACTTGAAAAATAGACAGAATATACCCAGTTCTGATATGTTTACAACAATGATAATGTTTCAAACCCGATGTTGATCTTTTAGTAAATGCTATTCTTCTCCTCCTGTTTATATTGGTGATATACATGCTGTTGTGGGGTTTGTCTAACTGTCTGAGTTTCCAACCGGGAGTTTACGCTGCATACCAAGATACAGCCCCAGCCCACCACAGCTGCTGCCTACAGTGACAGGTATGAGTCATTGTGCTGCAATAATACATAATATAAATTATTATTGAAAAAAGAAAAAAGACTAAGTGATATTGTGATGGATTAAATTAGAAGTTGTGACAAGGTCTACAAATACTTCAACCTTTCCCCACTCTCCAATATCTCCCACATGAAGGTAAGATAAACTCTCTTGGAGTTGTACCCTCCTTAGATTGAACTTGTCCATTAGGAGATCCATTATAACCTCAGGCTAAAGCACCCACAAAAAAAAGTAACCTTGTTGCGACAAGATGAAAAAAAAAACAGAAGATCTGTCCATGCCTCTCTGCCTTTGATGGGTGAAGCGGTATATCAATTAACCTTTATGAATGGCCTGGGGTCTGCAGGAGGAAGGGAGAGGGATGGATGGGCAGACTCTATCCTTGACTGATGTCATTCGGGTTCAGTGCTCCCGTTTGAGGCGTGGCTAGGATTCATTAATATCACTCCGCTGTCCCAGACTGGATGTGGGCTGGTTTGAGAAGTCTAATCTGGGAGGGATTGAGCGCATGTCACTTGTGATATGTTTACCCTGCCTGAGCCTGAAGATCATATCATAATGTAAGATTTATCTGGCTGCTGCGTTCGAATTATAGCACTTATGGAGGAAGGCAGAAATTGGACAGCGACTTTTTCCTCTGGGAGTGATTTAATTCCTGTTTCTCTTGCCTATATTTTTGAGATTTGTTAATTGGTTGTTTGTTTTGGTTTGTTTTGCTTCCCTTGTCTGTTTGTTTATTTTTGAATAGCGGTCATGCCCATTGATCAATTGGAGTTTGTCTCAGCAATACTGTATCAACTTACACTCAGCCAATCGCGAAAAGGTCACAGGGGATCATAAGAGGCTTTCAACCCCTAAACTATAAACATTCATTTTCCAAACCGCTTGTGCCCACAGGCACTGCTTTGTGTGGCCTATCAATCAGCGTGTGAAACCGCGTGATGTAAGTTCTGAGGGCCGTTTGACCCAGGTGGTTATTAATACCACTCTGTAGAGCTTCCATTTTGTAGATAGATTAGCCTTAGTAGGCCTCTGGGGTTTAATTGCTCACAGTAGATAATAGTATCTCAGAGACCACCTCTGACCATGTCATGGTAGTCCCCATCCTCTCCCATCTTCTCCCCAGGGAGCCTTCTCATCCAGCTCCTTGCCCCTCCACGTCCTGCTCACACTGACCTTGGTTGTTGGACTCAAACAGACACCATATTTAGATGTTATATACATATAGCTGTCTCTCGCCCCACGCTCAAGCCATGTAGGCTGTGTATGTCTTGTCTCCTTGAGGAAGGCGCATTTCTCCTCTGCCTCTTGGTTTTTATTCCTGGTTGATTTGATGCCTCGGTCCTTGGCTGGGAGTACCTTATCTGCTCATACAACCCTCATTTGCACGAGCATTAAAAAAAAGTCAATGAGTAATATGTGAAGTCGAGTAAATAAATAAATAAGGCGCACATCTTGTCCTGTTTCAGAGGAAATTGGAAGGATTAGTTCCAAACCAGCAACAATGAAACGACAGGGGTGTGGGCCCACTGTTCAGCTTGGGTAAACAACAGCAGAGGTGAGAGAGCGCACACAGACTGGTTCCAAGCCCTCCAGCACTATATCTCTCTCTGTTTTCTCTTTGTTTCTCTCCGTTTCTCTTTCTCCTACTTATATTTTTGTCCTACCAACTAATAGAGTACAATAGAAAAAGTAATAGCATTCACAGAAATATCCTATTCAACTCATTTTCTACTCGCCTTTTCATTTTCTAAACCAGGGGGATAGAGAGAGGAAATAATTGTTTTAGAACTTGAAAATGTTACTTTAGAATTAATATCAACAGCATTATATTCTCTATGTCAATACCATAATCTCCTGTCCTTTTCCATTGCAGCTATGGCAGGTGTACCAGCAGCGGGCCCTGTCACACGGTGACCTGCCACTTCGCCTGATGTGGGACCATGGTAAGTCCACTACTTTCCTCTGCACCCTGTTGTTGTGTATTACTAACACAGAGCCAGGAGCCACCAGCTCCACAGTACTCTGTCGCTCCCAGGAGCACTCGGAGATAAAGACCATTGAACTAAGCCAAGTCAGTGGGCTTTGGCCCTCTTTCATCATGCTGTTTGGCACGACCTAGTGGCGCGCAGCCAGATTTCTCTGGCATGTGGTCATTGTGAATTCAGTGAAATGGATTTGTTTCATGTTGTATCACACAATCTCACCTCATACAATGTTAATTTTATTCAGGCTTTTTACTACTAAAATGGGAATGATCCCACTACAACTAATTCAATCCAAACACATGGGCATCTTATACACTAGTATAATCATTCTATTCCTGTCACTATTCAACTCCAAATGAGTTGTTCCATTCTTCCCCTTCAGCCAAACTCTAAACTTGAAGGGTATTGAATTAGTTAATGTCTGTTTTAGCTAGCTTTGCAGTAACATCAAAGATAAAATACTATCATAGCCCATCCTCTAATGGGGATATAGTTTCTCAATGTTTTGTTTTACAATGAGGGCATACTACTGATGAGCTTATTTGAAAGATTAACGACCATCAACGCAGCCACGCGGTGTGCCGTGGGACATGAGAAAGGGATCGATGGAGGGGTTTGAGGGGAGGCGTTCTCTCACTCACCCCCTCCAGCCCACAAGGTTGATGGAGGCTCTCTGCCAACCGATGACTCAAATTTACCATTCCGGCACATGCATCCGATTTTTCACACATAAACCCTGCATTACAGTTCACGGTGCAGCTGCTAGCTAAAGCTTTCATTAATTAAACATTAATTTCCTCTTCATTTACTTAATTAAAACATTGGCTTCTTTTCCTCCAAATTTCCCTTCCCTTCTCTGCCACTCTCTTAGTCAGGCTGAATTTGGCCCTTCATGTCTGAGCTTGGAGTTGTGTGTGTGGGAGCAAGTTGATGGGATCACTGTGGTGGGGTGGAAGCTGTGTGTCTGAATGGTATTAGATTAACCATCTTGGCTGCAATGGAGTTCCAAACTTTGTGTGCAGAACACACCATGAAATAGATTCAGAAGTCGAAAATTAATTGGTTTGGTCATAATTCTTTAGTCCTATTTGATTAATGGTTCGAAGGAGAGCACAGCGATTTTTGCATTTAGAATCCTTTCAATAGTGAGTTCACTCCCGAGGTTGCTTGGGTATCTTTGCTGATTTCCGGCATGCAAAAAATGTGCTAATCTTTTATCTTTAGTTGAAGTTTTATACAAGTAAGAGGGTTTCCCTTAAATGAAGAAAAATTAACCTTTGAAGGTTTGGGCCGCCTTCGGGAGGTTTCAAAAGCAGCAGGTATCTCAGAGTACTTTCAAGTGTGTGTGTGTGTGTGTGTGTGTGTGTGTGTGTGTGTGTGTGTGTGTGTGTTTGTCCTGGTTAGCAGAGCATTGCAGTAAACCTGAGGGCAATATCCTCAGTGCAATACATTCCAGAGGTGTGGGCTGCAGTTGGACTTGAAAGAGAAGTTATTTAAACTCCTTTAACTTATTAACTGTTGAATCTATACATTATTTTCCAAACCCATTCCATAAGGAATGTTTTCCTTGATCAAAAGCATGGAAACAAGCACAGTATTTTCCAATTTACGCTTAATGTAATTGTTGCATGAAACTGCATTTGAGGCCGGGGCCCACTTCTCCATGGCATAACACCCGAAGGATATGATATCTGGGAAGGGTTTTTTCTCTCTGGTAAAAAGCGCAAAATTATTTCAGACCACGTTCATACTTTATCACTACCAGTTCATTACTCGGCTCCACCCCACCGTACACCCTCCTCCTAACCCCCTCAACTTATGCATTCTCTATTAACATCTATTATCTTGATTAAACCAGCTCAATTAAATGCTATTTAATCCCATGTCCATCATACACAGACATTTTAGCAAAACCAATAAAGGAAGGGAAATTTGTGGAAAAAACAAGATTCAACAATTAAGCTGTCGCCACCTTAATACTGATTGGTCCTTTTTCATCTTTGATGTTGCAGGCCTAGCCTATACAGAGTTACAGTGCTTCATTGTGAAAAAAAACCATTTACCCCCCAACAAACAAAATTCAAACAAATAAACAAACAAGCAAACACCTGAATCCTTCGTGGAGTGCTAAAATCAAACTAAAAGCTTCCAGGTCCCAAACCCTCCCACACTTTAGCCCTCCACGCTACACTGATTTCCACAAGCCTTTCAAAGTGTCATCATTGGTCTGCTCCTATGATTTGTTTTGTGTTCATTTTGTGCTTTTGATTATTTCGGAGAAGTTATGTTATGCACATGTGACTGCTGTAGATGGGTGCTGTGTCACCATAACCAATGTGACCTACTGTATTGTATGATGCATGATCAGAAGGTGTGTTTCTGCTGTGGCTGTCAGCTGGGATGAGGGCCTACTGGGGCATTAGATACACTGTTATTTGGCCCTGTTACTTGGTTGGAATTCAATTAAATCAGAAACAAAAAATCGTATTTCAATTAGCATTACAAATACATAATTATGCCTGCTAATTCTTATTTCTCAAACCCACTGTCCAACTGTAGCAGTTGCTCTGTAATGTTGAAGTATCCTAATGCACTTGAATTGTAGTCCTACCAGTGATGTGGTGTGACAGCATGCAGAAGTGAGGCCCATTGCACCACAGAGAGGGGTCAGAGTTCACCTGGGGTTGAGACTGGGCTAGCTCTCTGCTAATGTGATGCACTCTGGGCTAAATATGGTTTGAGTAAAATTTTTTCCACACTGATTCGCATGTTCATGTATTATTACATGTTATGTAGCGTTTAGAGGTGGGTAATCATTATTTTTTGGTAGCTACATGTCGAGTTCATCTGAAGTAGTGCAATTCCTGATAACTATTCACTTTTCAGTATTGCACAAAACCATTCTATTACCTCCCAGGATAAACCAAGTGATTTGATCTACAGCTAATTGTATCAGTAGAGTGCTTGTCTGGTAGTGATTTTCTTGTTTTCATCAGTGCTTGACTTGGGCAGGAGCTTACCGGGCTGAACACCGGCACCTCAGATTTTCTTGCTTGAAGCTCCTGCACCTAGATATAAGCAATGCCAGCACCCAAAATGAGTACCGGCACCTCTTTCATTCATCAACACTACACTACCAATGGTTCCCAATGACAGAGCATTGTCTTATTGGCCATTCTCTGGAAGCTGAATTACTAGAGCAGGTAGAGTGAGAAGATATAACTATCATGAGAGAGAGAGATGACTGTAACATGATTGTATCATATTCCACATTCAGAGAAAATACCTTGTTCCGTATGTGTTATAACGCCTGCGTGTTGTCATATATTAATGTGCTATAGTAGTGTCAATCCCGCGTCTTCAGCTCAGTGATTACCCGCAACTCTTGAGAAGAATGAACTAACTATTTTGTAAGTAGATCAAATTAAACACATTATATATAGATCCAAATGCAACTATGAAAATCTATAATTACTCAACTATTCGTATATTAGTATACTTTGCGTATGTATCCTCC
>NW_025533905.1:352500-361246 GCF_020615455.1 Coregonus clupeaformis | reverse complement strand
GGGACTTTGTTTGATATATTATTAACTAGAGCCTTACAACCTCTGGGAATTATTCAAAGCTGGAGAAGTAGTTGATTTCAACCGTTGAGTTAACAATATTCTCGTGACAGATGTCACAGATCATCAGCCAACTCTCTGATGCTGCGCGAACACAGCCGAACACTGGCACACGCCGAACACACACGCACACACACACACACACATTAACACACGCCGAACACACACGCACACACACATTAACACACACCGAACACACACACATTAACACACGCGCACACACACGCACACACACATTAACACACGCCGAACACACACGCACACACACACACATTAACACACACGCACACACACATTAACACACGCCGAACACACACGCACACACACACACATTAACACACACACACACACATTAACACACGCCGAACACACACGCACGCACACACACATTAACACACGCACACACACATTAACACACGCGCACACACATTAACACACACGCACACACATTAACACACACACATTAACACACACACATTAACACACGCCGAACACACGCACACACACACATTAACACACGCCGAATACACACGCACACACACATTAACACACGCCGAACACACACGCACGCACACACACATTAACACACACGCACACACATTAAAACACGCCGAACACACACGCACACACACATTAACACACGCCGAACACACACGCACACGCACACACACACACTAACACACACGCACACACACACATTAACACACACACACGCACACATTATCATGTCCAGTGAATTATGATGCTGTGATGAGTAACATGGCCCGAGACCTAATACATGGTGTTAGTTCCCAAAGCTAATCATGATATGGCTTCAGCTCAGGGGACTTGGGTCAGACAGCCAGTATCTAGCAGCTGAACTCTGTAGAGGACTGTAGTTATCTGGCATGGGGGGTGGGTTCTCTTCCCAACAGATGAACTGTGTGTTGTCCCCTCTGTAGAGGACTGTAGTTATCTGGCATGGGGGTGGGTTCTCTTCCCAACAGATGAACTGTGTGTTGTTCCCTCTGTAGAGGACTGTAGTTATCTGGCATGGGGATGGGTTCTCTTCCCAACAGATGAACTGTGTGTTGTTCCCTCTGTAGAGGACTGTAGTTATCTGACATGGGGGTGGGTTCTCTTCCCAACAGATGAACTGTGTGTGTTGTTCCCTCTGTAGAGGACTGTAGTTATCTGGCATGGGGGTGGGTTCTCTTCCCAACAGATGAACTGTGTGTGTTGTTCCCTCTGTAGAGGACTGTAGTTATCTGACATGGGGGTGGGTTCTCTTCCCAACAGATGAACTGTGTGTGTTGTTCCCTCTGTAGAGGACTGTAGTTATCTGGCATGGGGTGGGTTCTCTTCCCAACAGATGAACTGTGTGTTGTCCCCTCTGTAGAGGACTGTAGTTATCTGGCATGGGGGGTGGGTTCTCTTCCCAACAGATGAACTGTGTGTGTTGTCCCCTCTGTAGAGGACTGTAGTTATCTGGCATGGGGGTGGGTTCTCTTCCCAACAGATGAACTGTGTGTGTTGTCCCCTCTGTAGAGGACTGTAGTTATCTGGCATGGGGGTGGGTTCTCTTCCCAACAGATGAACTGTGTGTGTTGTTCCCTCTGTAGAGGACTGTAGTTATCTGGCATGGGGGTGGGTTCTCTTCCCAACAGATGAACTGTGTGTTGTTCCCCTCTGTAGAGGACTGTAGTTATCTGACATGGGGGTGGGTTCTCTTCCCAACAGATGAACTGTGTGTTGTTCCCTCTGTAGAGGACTGTAGTTATCTGACATGGGGGTGGGGTTCTCTTCCCAACAGATGAACTGTGTGTGTTGTTCCCTCTGTAGAGGACTGTAGTTATCTGGCATGGGGGTGGGTTCTCTTCCCAACAGATGAACTGTGTGTGTTGTTCCCTCTGTAGAGGACTGTAGTTATCTGGCATGGGGGTGGGTTCTCTTCCCAACAGATGAACTGTGTGTTGTTCCCTCTGTAGAGGACTGTAGTTATCTGGCATGGGGGTGGGTTCTCTTCCCAACAGATGAACTGTGTGTTGTCCCCTCTGTAGAGGACTGTAGTTATCTGGCATGGGGGTGGGTTCTCTTCCCAACAGATGAACTGTGTGTGTTGTCCCTCTGTAGAGGACTGTAGTTATCTGGCATGGGGGTGGGTTCTCTTCCCAACAGATGAACTGTGTGTTGTTCCCTCTGTAGAGGACTGTAGTTATCTGGCATGGGGGGTGGGTTCTCTTCCCAACAGATGAACTGTGTGTTGTTCCCTCTGTAGAGGACTGTAGTTATCTGGCATGGGGGTGGGTTCTCTTCCCAACAGATGAACTGTGTGTTGTTCCCTCTGTAGAGGACTGTAGTTATCTGGCATGGGGGTGGGTTCTCTTCCCAACAGATGAACTGTGTGTTGTCCCCCTCTGTAGAGGACTGTAGTTATCTGGCATGGGGGTGGGTTCTCTTCCCAACAGATGAACTGTGTGTTGTCCCCTCTGTAGAGGACTGTAGTTATCTGGCATGGGGGTGGGTTCTCTTCCCAACAGATGAACTGTGTGTTGTTCCCCTCTGTAGAGGACTGTAGTTATCTGGCATGGGGGTGGGTTCTCTTCCCAACAGATGAACTGTGTGTTGTCCCCTCTGTAGAGGACTGTAGTTATCTGGCATGGGGGTGGGTTCTCTTCCCAACAGATGAACTGTGTGTGTGTTCCCCTCTGTAGAGGACTGTAGTTATCTGGCATGGGGGGTGGGTTCTCTTCCCAACAGATGAACTGTGTGTTGTCCCCCTCTGTAGAGGACTGTAGTTATCTGGCATGGGGGTGGGTTCTCTTCCCAACAGATGAACTGTGTGTTGTCCCCTCTGTAGAGGACTGTAGTTATCTGGCATGGGGGTGGGTTCTCTTCCAACAGATGAACTGTGTGTTGTTCCCTCTGTAGAGGACTGTAGTTATCTGGCATGGGGGGTGGGTTCTCTTCCCAACAGATGAACTGTGTGTTGTCCCCTCTGTAGAGGACTGTAGTTATCTGGCATGGGGGTGGGTTCTCTTCCCAACAGATGAACTGTGTGTGTTGTCCCCTCTGTAGAGGACTGTAGTTATCTGGCATGGGGGTGGGTTCTCTTCCCAACAGATGAACTGTGTGTTGTTCCCTCTGTAGAGGACTGTAGTTATCTGGCATGGGGGTGGGTTCTCTTCCCAACAGATGAACTGTGTGTTGTTCCCCTCTGTAGAGGACTGTAGTTATCTGGCATGGGGGATGGGTTCTCTTCCCAACAGATGAACTGTGTGTTGTCCCCTCTGTAGAGGACTGTAGTTATCTGGCATGGGGGTGGGTTCTCTTCCCAACAGATGAACTGTGTGTTGTCCCCTCTGTAGAGGACTGTAGTTATCTGGCATGGGGGTGGGTTCTCTTCCCAACAGATGAACTGTGTGTGTTGTCCCCTCTGTAGAGGACTGTAGTTATCTGGCATGGGGGTGGGTTCTCTTCCCAACAGATGAACTGTGTGTTGTTCCCTCTGTAGAGGACTGTAGTTATCTGGCATGGGGGTGGGTTCTCTTCCCAACAGATGAACTGTGTGTTGTCCCCTCTGTAGAGGACTGTAGTTATCTGGCATGGGGGGTGGGTTCTCTTCCCAACAGATGAACTGTGTGTGTTGTTCCCTCTGTAGAGGACTGTAGTTATCTGGCATGGGGGGTGGGTTCTCTTCCCAACAGATGAACTGTGTGTTGTCCCCTCTGTAGAGGACTGTAGTTATCTGACATGGGGGTGGGTTCTCTTCCCAACAGATGAACTGTGTGTTGTTCCCCTCTGTAGAGGACTGTAGTTATCTGACATGGGGGTGGGTTCTCTTCCCAACAGATGAACTGTGTGTTGTTCCCTCTGTAGAGGACTGTAGTTATCTGGCATGGGGGGTGGGTTCTCTTCCCAACAGATGAACTGTGTGTTGTCCCCTCTGTAGAGGACTGTAGTTATCTGGCATGGGGGTGGGTTCTCTTCCCAACAGATGAACTGTGTGTGTTGTCCCCTCTGTAGAGGACTGTAGTTATCTGGCATGGGGGTGGGTTCTCTTCCCAACAGATGAACTGTGTGTTGTTCCCTCTGTAGAGGACTGTAGTTATCTGGCATGGGGGTGGGTTCTCTTCGCAACAGATGCCCCATAGCGTACACACACACCCTGTGGGGCTGGACGAAGGACATCCATGTGGCAGTGCCAAGCCCGGAGGGGGCAGATACTCTGCCAGCTGACTCACTAGAGCAGGTGTGTGCACGCGCACACACACACACACACACACACACACACACACACACACACACACACACACACACACACACACACACACACACACACACACACACACACTCCTGAGCCACAGCCCCTAAGGACAACACCTGCGCCCCCAGACCCCTCCCTCTCCCTCCCTCCTGAGACCCAGTCCCAGAAGACCCCCCTACTCCAAAACACACTCTCGATGTCCCTCAGTTCAATTCAGTGAGTTTTGTTGGCATGATTATCTCTCTCTCTCTCTCTCTCTCTCTGTCTCTCTCTGTCTCTCTCTCTCTCTCTCTCTCTCTTCTCTCTCTCTCTCTCTCTCTGCCCCTCTCTCTCTCTCTCTCTCTCTCTCTCTCTCTCTCACTCTCTGTCTCTCTCTCTCTCTGTCTCTCTCTTTCTCTCTCTCTCTATCTTTCTGCCTCTCTCTCTCGCTCTCTCTCAATTCAAAGGGCTTTATTGGCATGGGAACATACTGTATGTTACATTGACAAAGCAAGTGAAATAGATAATAAACAAAAGGGAAATTAACAAGGGAAACATTAGTAAACATTGCACTCACAAAAGTTTTATATTATTGGCTATGTATAGTGTTGTAACAATGTGCAAGTAGTTGAAGTATGAAAGGGAAAATAAATAAACAGATAAATATAGGTTGTATTTACAATGTTGTTTGTGCTTCACTGGTTGCCCTTTTCTCATGGCAACGGGCCACAAATCACTGCGCTATTTCCCCTAAAAGATATGGGAGCTTATCAATGTTTGTAGCTCAGTTTCCACCTCATTTTGTGGGCAGTGTGCACATAGCCTGTCTTCTCTTGAGAGCTAGGTCTGCCTACGGCTGCATTTCTCAATAGCAAGGCTATGGTCACTGAGTCTTTCCTTAAGTTTGGGTCAGTCACAGTGGTCAGGTATTCTGCGTCAGGTATTCAGTGTGTGTAGGGTAGGAGGCAAAATATATTAAACAGGAAGTGAAAGTGTCATACACACACACACACACACACACACTCACACACACAAACACAAACAAACACACACGCACACACACGCACACACACACACGCACACACACACACATACACACACGCACACACACACACACAAACACGCACGCACACACACGCACACCCACGCACACACACACACACACACACACACACACACACACACACACACACACACACACACACACACACACACACACACACACACACACACACACACACACACAGGGGCACATATACCAGAGGGTTAGTCAGAGTTGCAGTAGTTATTTAATTGCAGGTGATGTCTGAGTTGCAGTAGTTATTTAATTGCAGGTGAAGTCTGAGTTGCAGTAGTTATTTAATTGCAGGTGCAGTCTGAGTTGCAGTAGTTATTTAATTGCAGGTGAAGTCTGAGTTGCAGTAGTTATTTAATTGCAGGTGAAGTCTGAGTTGCAGTAGTTATTTAATTGCAGGTGAAGTCTGAGTTGCAGTAGTTATTTAATTGCAGGTGAAGTCTGAGTTGCAGTAGTTATTTAATTGCAGGTGAAGTCTGAGTTGCAGTAGTTATTTAATTGCAGGTGAAGTCTGAGTTGCAGTAGTTATTTAATTGCAGGTGAAGTCTGAGTTGCAGTAGTTATTTAATTGCAGGTGCAGTCTGAGTTGCAGTAGTTATTTAATTGCAGGTGCAGTCTGAGTTGCAGTAGTTATTTAATTGCAGGTGAAGTCTGAGTTGCAGTAGTTATTTAATTGCAGGTGAAGTCTGAGTTGCAGTAGTTATTTAATTGCAGGTGAAGTCTGAGTTGCAGTAGTTATTTAATTGCAGGTGAAGTCTGAGTTGCAGTAGTTATTTAATTGCAGGTGAAGTCTGAGTTGCAGTAGTTATTTAATTGCAGGTGCAGTCTGAGTTGCAGTAGTTATTTAATTGCAGGTGAAGTCTGAGTTGCAGTAGTTATTCAATTGCAGGTGAAGTCTGAGTCTCTAGTTGTATATATTGCAGGGTAGTTAGATATAGTGATGAAGTCTGAGTCTCTAGTTGTATATATTGCGGGGTAGTTAGATATAGTGATAAAGTCTGAGTCTCTAGTTGTATATATTGCGGGGTAGTTAGATATAGTGATAAAGTCTGAGTCTCTAGTTGTATATATTGCGGGGTAGTTAGATATAGTGATAAAGTCTGAGTCTCTAGTTGTATATATTGCAGGGTAGTTAGATATAGTGATGAAGTCTGAGTCTCTAGTTGTATATATTGCGGGGTAGTTAGATATAGTGATGAAGTCTGAGTCTCTAGTTGTATATATTGCGGGGTAGTTAGATATAGTGATGAAGTCTGAGTCTCTAGTTGTATATATTGCAGGGTAGTTAGATATAGTGATGAAGTCTGAGTCTCTAGTTGTATATATTGCAGGGTAGTTAGATATAGTGGTGAAGTCTAATTGGGATTTTTAAAGAGCGTCATAGAGAACCAGACAGATGTTACAGCACTGTCCTGGCACACACACACACACACACCTGGCAGGATAGCACTGTCCTGGGACACACACACACCTGGCAGGATAGCACTGTCCTGGGACACACACACACACACACACACCTGGCAGGATAGCCCTGTCCTGGGACACACACACACACCTGGCAGGACAGCACTGTCCTGGGACACACACACACACCTGGCAGGATAGCACTGTCCTGGGACACACACATACACCTGGCAGGATAGCCCTGTCCTGGGACACACACACACACCTGGCAGGATAGCACTGTCCTGGGACACACACACACACCTGGCAGGATAGCACTGTCCTGGGACACACACACACACACACCCTGGCAGGATAGCACTGTCCTGGGACACACACACACACCTGGCAGGACAGCACTGTCCTGGGACACACACACACACCTGGCAGGATAGCCCTGTCCTGGGACACACACACACACACACCTGGCAGGATAGTGTGGGGTTTAATTCCTATTCATTCACACATACAGACCGACTACAGGGAGGGGGAGGGGGAGGGGAAGAGAGGGGGGGGGGTAGAGTGGGGAGAGAGGAGAGAGGGGGGAGAGGGGGAGGGGAGGGGAGGAGAGCGGGCCGATGGGGAGAGAGAGGGGGAGAGAGAGGGGGGGGTTGAGAGGGCGGATAGAGTGGGGAGAGAGGAGAGGGGGGAGAGAGAGGGGGAGAGAGAGGGGGGAGGGTGAACACACACATACAGTACACAAATAAAGACTACGGACTCTTTTTTAAATGTTTTTTTTATTTCTAAGTATTACACTGTATATAATATCCTTTCTGTCTTTATATATATATATACAGTATATATATATATATGTATATGTAACGGTATTCTATATTTCACTAAGTAAAATATGTGCTTTATCACAGCTTAGTGTTGGCTCACACTAGCTGGCTGGAGGTGTGTGTGTGTGTGTGTGTGTGTGTGTGTGTGTGTGTGTGTGTGTACACGTGTGTGTACGTGTGTGTCTGCATGTGTGTGTGACATTAGGTCTTGGTGCCACATTAAATATTGAGTATGAAGTTGCCTGTAGTCACTGATCTGAGGTCAGTAGTGTGTTTTGTGGTTAAGGTTAGTATCGGGAGAGGGTATCCTGTGCGGGCTGATTCTAGATCTGTGTCCAAAGGCCTAGTCTCCTCAGAGCTAACAGCATGTTTGTTTACTAACAGTCCTCAGTTCAGTGATAAGAGCTAGGCTTTGTTCCCCTCTAATCAGGGACTGATTTAGACCTGGGACACCAGGTGGGTGATATTCAATTATCAGGTAGAACAGGAAAACCAGCAGTACTCCGGACCTCCAGGGTAGGATTTGAATACCCCTGGTCTATAAAACCAGCAGTACTCCGGACCTCCAGGGTAGGATTTGAATACCCCTGGGCTATAAAACCAGCAGTACTCCGGACCTCCAGGGTAGGATTTGAATAACCCCTGGGCTATAAAACCAGCAGTGCTCCGGACCTCCAGGGTAGGATTTGAATACACCTGGTCTATAAAACCAGCAGTACTCCGGACCTCCAGGGTAGGATTTGAATACCCCTGGGCTATAAAACCAGCAGTGCTCCGGACCTCCAGGGTAGGATTTGAATACACCTGGTCTATAAAACCAGCAGTACTCCGGACCTCCAGGGTAGGATTTGAATACCCCTGGGCTATAAAACCAGCAGTACTCCGGACCTCCAGGGTAGGATTTGAATACCCCTTGGTCTATAAAACCAGCAGTACTCCGGACCTCCAGGGTAGGATTTGAATAACCCCTGGGCTATAAAACCAGCAGTACTCCGGACCTCCAGGGTAGGATTTGAATACCCCTGGTCTATAAAACCAGCAGTACTCCGGACCTCCAGGGTAGGATTTGAATAACCCCTGGGCTATAAAACCAGCAGTGCTCCGGACCTCCAGGGTAGGATTTGAATACCCCTGTACTAAAGCTTTAGCGGCCACTCTGCATGT
>NW_025533905.1:332500-347500 GCF_020615455.1 Coregonus clupeaformis | reverse complement strand
AAAGTAGTGTAGTAAAGTAGTGTAGTGTAGTAAAGTAGTGTAGTAAAGTAGTGCAGTAAAGTAGTGTAGTAAAGTAGTGCACTTCTACGTAGGGGATAGAGCGCCGTCTGAGATGTGACAGGATGTGATGTCAGCGTCGGAAGCCGATGATGTCGCTGATGCATGCCGGGAGGCCAATGTATGACTCATGGATGGCAGTTTGATCTTTGACCCTAGTTTGACCCTAACACGTGACCCCTGACCCCCTGAGAGAGAGAGGAGGTCACCAGAGGTCACATTGTCTTAATGAGGCTGATAACTGTGGGGTTTTATACTGTAGCTGAGTATAGAGGACTAACTAACTAACTAACTACCTACCTAACTAACTAACTAACTACCTACCTAACCCTAACCTAACTTCAACCTAAGCGTAAGCTACAGGGTATAGAGTGAAGCTAGATAAGGATACATTTACATTTACATTTTAGTCATTTAGCAGACGCTCTTATCCAGAGCGACTTACAGTTAGTGAGTACATACATTATTATTTTTTTTATTTTTTTTCATACTGGCCCCCCGTGGGAATCGAACCCACAACCCTGGCGTTGCAAATGCCATGCTCTACCAACTGAGCTACATCCCCTGCCCGGTCATTCCCTCCCCTACCCTGGACGACGCTGGGCCAATTGTGCGCCGCCCCCATGGGGTGTCCCGGTCGTTCTACGCAGTAAGGATCCCACCCTGCCGTAGAACAGTGTTTTAGCATCAAGCAGCAGAGAGGTTCAGTCGACGAGCCTACGCAGTAAGGATCCCACCCTGCCGTAGAACAGTGTTTTAGCATCAAGCAGCAGAGAGGTTCAGTCGACGAGCCTACGCAGTAAGGATCCCACCCTGCCGTAGAACAGTGTTTTAGCATCAAGCAGCAGAGAGGTTCAGTCGACGAGCCTACGCAGTAAGGATCCCACCCTGCCGTAGAACAGTGTTTTAGCATCAAGCAGCAGAGAGGTTCAGTCGACGAGCCTACGCAGTAAGGATCCCACCCTGCCGTAGAACAGTGTTTTAGCATCAAGCAGCAGAGAGGTTCAGTCGACGAGCCTACGCAGTAAGGATCCCACCCTGCCGTAGAACAGTGTTTTAGCATCAAGCAGCAGAGAGGTTCAGTCGACGAGCCTACGCAGTAAGGATCCCACCCTGCCGTAGAACAGTGTTTTAGCATCAAGCAGCAGAGAGGTTCAGTCGACGAGCCTACGCAGTAAGGATCCCACCCTGCCGTAGAACAGTGTTTTAGCATCAAGCAGCAGAGAGGTTCAGTCGACGAGCCTACGCAGTAAGGATCCCACCCTGCCGTAGAACAGTGTTTTAGCATCAAGCAGCAGAGAGGTTCAGTCGACGAGCCTACGCAGTAAGGATCCCCACCCTGCCGTAGAACAGTGTTTTAGCATCAAGCAGCAGAGAGGTTCAGTCGACGAGCCTACGCAGTAAGGATCCCACCCTGCCGTAGAACAGTGTTTTAGCATCAAGCAGCAGAGAGGTTCAGTCGACGAGCCTACGCAGTAAGGATCCCACCCTGCCGTAGAACAGTGTTTTAGCATCAAGCAGCAGAGAGGTTCAGTCGGCTGAGCCTACGCAGTAAGGATCCCACCCTGCCGTAGAACAGTGTTTTAGCATCAAGCAGCAGAGAGGTTCAGTCGACGAGCCTACGCAGTAAGGATCCCACCCTGCCGTAGAACAGTGTTTTAGCATCAAGCAGCAGAGAGGTTCAGTCGACGAGCCTACGCAGTAAGGATCCCACCCTGCCGTAGAACAGTGTTTTAGCATCAAGCAGCAGAGAGGTTCAGTCGACGAGCCTACGCAGTAAGGATCCCACCCTGCCGTAGAACAGTGTTTTAGCATCAAGCAGCACAGCAGAGAGGTTCAGTCGACGAGCCTACACAGTAAGCAGTAGTTGTTCAGCTGGTTAAAAAGGCCCAGTGCAGTCAAAATTCTGTTTTTCTTTTGTTAATATATCATATTGTACAACAGCTGATGAAACTAACATTGTAAAAGTGGGGGGGGGAGTTTCGGCTTTCCATGGTGACATCACCATGCAGTAAATTGGTTAATAGACCAATAACAAAGAGAGTTCCAAACCTCTCTGCCAATAACAGCTAGTAGTGGTCAGTTTTTTCCCCTCCCCCACTCAGACCACTCCCAGACGGTCCTAGCAAAATCCTCACTTGAGAAATCGTTTTTTTTATTTTTAATAAAAAAGTAATTTTTGCCCATTTCAATGGAAAACTATTACAGTAAGGTACTTAACTGTTACCCAGAAATGATTTGATATTGATATAAAACGGCTGCATCAGGGGCCTTTAACTGTTAGCTGGAGCTGTTAGTTCTAAATATAAATATGTCTTCGTGTCAAACGGGAGACACCAACGGCGAGTGTATGGAAGAAGCCCTTGTATGCTCATAACGAATGTGTTGTTAGTCACCTTGTCTTGAGGTTGGGTGGCGTAGCCTAGCATTACATAGCGTAGCCTAGCATTACATTAGCGTAGCCTAGCATTACATAGCGTAGCCTAGCATTACATTAGCGTAGCCTAGCATTACATAGCGTAGCCTAGCATTACATAGCGTAGCCTAGCATTACATTAGCGTAGCCTAGCATTACATTAGCGTAGCATAGTCTATCTACTATTTACATCAGGAGGCTGTCATAGATGGCTGTTCAGGAGGCTATATAGGAGCACTGCTGGACTTGGACTGAAATAGGTGCTGAGAATCATTTTGGGTGACCGTACTGTTTATATTTAGTTGCAAAAACTCTGCAATACTTTTGAGCTAATATTTTTTTTTTAAAGAGAGGTGCAAGAACTAAAGCAGTAGAATATTTGAGGTGCTGTTACTCAGTTCTGGTGAGCTCCTCGTAAACCTAACTCCTGCTAACCCTAACCCCAAGTCAAGCACTGTATAGGCATCATGGACATTGACATGGTAGTAAACGCACATAAACGCAACTCACGTTTTCAAGCTAGTAAATGCTAATGCTAATTTAGCCATATGGGTATGCTAACAAAGCTAATTTAGCGCAATAGGTATGTATGCTAACAATTCTAATTTAAGGTGAATGGTGTTATGCATTCACTCCCTGGTCATGTGGCATGGTAGAAGATAGAGCACAGCATGATAACTGAAACAGTTTAGAGACTTTAAAACACCTTTATTATGGATTTATTTACCATGATAGAAGTGGACTATTCTATCGTCAACTTAGTGTTGTTGTTTTCATGTTTCATTACCGCTATAAAACACTGTCAACGTTTAGAGGCGGGGGATAGACATATTATACAGGAGGTTCTCTCTGTCTCTCTCTATCTCTCTCCTTCTCTCACTATCTCTCTCTCTCCTTCTCTCTCTCTTTATCTCTCTCTCTCTCCATCTCTCTCTCTCTCTCTCTCCTTCTCCATCTCTCTCTCTTTCTATCTCTCTCTCTCTCCTTCTCTATCTCTCTCTCTCCTTCTCTCACTATCTCTCTCTCTCCTTCTCTCTCTCTTTATCTCTCTCTCTCTCTCCATCTCTCGCTCTCTCTCTCCTTCTCTCTCTCTCTCTCTCTCTCTCTCTCTCTCTCTCTCTCTCTCTCTCTCTCTCTCTCTCTCTCTCTCTCTCTCTCTTCTCTCTCTCTCTCTTTATCTCTCTCTCTCTCTCTCTCTCTCTCTCTCTCTCTCTCTCTCTCTCTCTCTCTTTATCTCTCTCTCTCTCTCTTTATCTCTCTCTCTCTCTCCTTCTCTCTCTCTCTCTTTATCTCTCTCTCTCTCTCTCTCTCTCTCTCTCTCTCTCTCTCTCTCTCTCTCTCTCTCTCTCTCTCTCTCTCTCTCTCTCTCTCTCTCTCTCTCTCTCTCTCTCTCTCTCTCTCTCTCTCTCTCTCTCTCTCTCTCTCTCTCTCTCTCTCTCTCTCTCTCTCTCTCTTCTCTCTCTCTCTCTCTGCCCCTCTCTCTCTCTGTCTCTCTCTCTCTCTTTCTGTCTCTCTTTTTCTCTCTCTCTCCTTCTCTCTCTCTCTCTTTATCTCTCTCTCTCTCCTTCTCTCTCTCTCTCTCTCTCTCTCTCTCTCTCTCTCTCTCTCCATCTCTCTCTCTCTCTCTCTCTCTCCTTCTCCATCTCTCTCTCTTTCTATCTCGCTCTCTCTCCTTCTCTATCTCTCTCTCTCCTTCTCTCACTATCTCTCTCTCTCCTTCTCTCTCTCTTTATCTCTCTCTCTCTCTCCATCTCTCGCTCTCTCTCTCCTTCTCTCTCTCTCTCTCTCTCTCTCTTTATCTCTCTCTCTCTCTCTTTATCTCTCTCTCTCTCCTTCTCTCTCTCTCTCTCTCTCTCTCTCGCTCTCTCTCGCTCTCTCTCTCTCTCGCTCTCTCTCTCTCTCGCTCTCTCTTTATCTCTCTCTCTCTCTCTCGCTCTCTCTCTCTCTCTCTCTCTCTCTCTCTCTCTCTCTCTCTCTCTCTGTATCTCTCTCTCTCTCTCTCTCTGTATCTCTCTCTCCTTCTCTCTCTCTCTCCTTCTCTCTCTGTCTCTGGTTGAGTTAGTTTGTTTCTTTCTGCATGTATGACGTCACGTACAGTATGGAACATGTATGACATCACGTACAGTATGGAACATGTATGACATCACGTACAGTATGAAACATGTATGACGTCACGTACAGTGTGGAACATGTATGACTTGAGTAAATATAGCTTTCTACATGTACAGTCCTGATGTATGAATAAGTGAAAGATTGAGGGACTGCCGAAGCCAAGTCACATGAATCACATGTTTACAGTGTTATACACGTTACGACGGATGGAACACAGCTTTCTACATGTATGACGGAGGAGGAGTCGCTGTGGTGGTTGGTCTGGGCATGAGAATAGACAACTGGCAGTGTAGAGAGAAAGAGGGGGGGGAGAGAGAGAGAGAGAAAGAGAGAGGAGGGGGAGAGAGAGAGAAAGAGAGAGGAGGGGGGAGAGAGGGGGAGGGGAGAGAGAGAGAGGGGGAGAGAGAGCTGAGAAGATGCAGTATCAGTTCTGTGAAGAACTCACAGGGCCCCATTTCAATACTCTACAAATACATCCTTCCTTCCCACGGGCCCCATTTCAATACTCTACAAATACATCCTTCCTTCCCACGGGCCCCATTTCAATACTCTACAAATACATCCTTCCTTCCCACGGGCCCCATTTCAATACTCTACAAATACATCCTTCCTTCCCACGGGCCCCATTTCAATACTCTACAAATACATCCTTCCTTCCCACGGGCCCCATTTCAATACTCTACAAATACATCCTTCCTTCCCACGGGCCCCATTTCAATACTCTACAAATACATCCTTCCTTCCCACGGGCCCCATTTCAATACTCTACAAATACATCCTTCCTTCCCACGGGCCCCATTTCAATACTCTACAAATACGTCCTTCCTTCCCACGGGCCCCATTTCAATACTCTACAAATACATCCTTCCTTCCCACGGGCCCCATTTCAATACTCTACAAATACATCCTTCCTTCCCACGGGCCCCATTTCAATACTCTACAAATACATCCTTCCTTCCCACGGGCCCCATTTCAATACTCTACAAATACATCCTTCCTTCCCACGGGCCCCATTTCAATACTCAACAAATACATCCTTCCTTCCCACGGGCCCCATTTCAATACTCTACAAATACATCCTTCCTTCCCACGGGCCCATATTTCAATACTCTACAAATACATCCTTCCTTCCCACGGGCCCCATTTCAATACTCTACAAATACATCCTTCCTTCCCACGGGCCCATATTTCAATACTCTACAAATACATCCTTCCTTCCCACGGGCCCCATTTCAATACTCTACAAATACATCCTTCCTTCCCACGGGCCCCATTTCAATACTCTACAAATACATCCTTCCTTCCCACGGGCCCATATTTCAATACTCTACAAATACATCCTTCCTTCCCACGGGCCCCATTTCAATACTCTACAAATCCATCCTTCCTTCTAATCATGCACATCTCTCCAGGTCTCCAGTCTCCCCGTTGAGCCAACATTATAACATTATAACACATTTTCTTTAAAATACGTCAAAACTTAAGTTCTACCCTACAGGTGACAGTGAAGGGCAATAAGGAAGGACCTTGTTGAGGAGTGAGGGAGGAAGGACAGAGATTTAGGAAAAGGGGTGAGGAGGGGTGAGGGATGGGGTTGTGGGTGAGGGAGAGGGATGTGGAATGGGGAGGAGGGATTGGGGGGGGTGAGGAATGGGGCGGAGGGGTGAGGGATAGGTGAGAGTAAGGGATGGGGGTGGAGGGTGTGGGTGAGGGACTGGAGGTGACATTCTGGTGTTAAGGAGTAATGAGGAGAAGGACAGAAGGTGACATTCTGGTGTTAAGGAGTAATGAGGAGAAGGACAGGAGGTGACATTCTGGTGTTAAGGAGTAAAGAGGAGAAGGAAGCACCAATGATCTAACATTTACCATCAAAGAGTTAAATATACTCCAGGTTGAAGTTAACCTCCTAGGATCAGCTCTCCTAAGGGTTTAAATATTCCTGTAACTTGCCCAAAACTCACCACTTTTACAGAAATCCTAGTTGGAAGATTCCTCGAACCATCCAACCGGGATTTCTGGAAAACCTGGGAATTTGGGGAAAGGTGTGGGGGGGAGGGGGGGGTGGTCTACCTGTTCTGTTAAATATAACTGATAGGGGTTGTAAAATTCTGCTAACTTCTCCCAAATTCTCAGGTTTTCCAGAAATCCTGGTTGGAAGATTCCTGGAATCAGGAGGGAATCCGGAGCCCTCCGAACCGGGATTTCTGGAAAATTTTGCAACCGAAAGAACTAGTATAGAAACAGTGGAAGGGTAGAAGCCGACACAACACACATCCTGCTACTGAGTGACCCTAAATGGAGGGGAGGGGTTAGGGGTCAGAGTTCACAGTTAAAAGTTCAGAGCTCAAAAAACGGGGTCCCTCCTCTTGTCGTAGATAGTAGCTGGTCCTAAGCACTGATCCAGGGACTGATCTGTCTTCATCCCCCCCACTAGTGGTTGAGGTTAGGGTTAAAAGTTTAGTGGGAATCTGATCCTAGATCTGTGGTTAGGAACAACGTCTAACTCCAATCCCCTGGAGGGGGGGGGGCAGAGTAGTGAAAGGTCATAATGCCTCTCCTCTTCCTCCCTCACTGTCTCTCATCATCATCATCATCATCATCCAGCTCCCATCCAATCATCTCCTAGGTCCCGCCTCCCTCAGACGGGCGTGGTTCTCCTATTGGCCGCGTCTTTGCCGTAGTCCTTGGTATTGGTCAGAGTACCGCCCTGTAGAAACTCCCTCTCCGAATTGAGCAGTGCCCCCATGGCGGCCTTGGTTCCCGCTTCGCGGGGGGTGAGCGTATACATGGGGAGGTCGGAGGCTGCCGGGCCGGTGTAACCCCCCTTGCCGATGGGAGAGGCATCCCGGCTGGGCGCCTCAGAGGAACGGATGCTGGAGCGGCGCCGGAAGCGGTAACGGTAGGAAGGTATGCGGCTGAAGGCTGATTTCTTGATGAGCTCGGTGCGGGACTTGGCCCTCTGCTTACGGTGTTTCTCTATAAACATGTGGACCGCCAGGACACCCACCATCTCTGCCATGATGAAGGACAACGCCCCGAAGTAGAAGGACCAGCCGTAGGAGTAACTCTTCTTACTGTCACTCTGACCTGGGTCACCAGAGTTAGCTGATATGTAGACGATTATGCCAATGATGTTACTGAGGCCTGGAGAAAGAGAGAGAGAGAGAGAGAGAGAGAGAGAGAGGAAAATTCAATATGTACATTGTTACGTCATGCCAATAAAGCAATTGAAATTGAATTGAGAGAGAGAGAGAGAGAGAGAGAGAGAGAGAGAGAGAGAGTTTGAGTTTTAAATAATCTTTATTGGGTCTGGGAGCCCACCACACAAATACTCATACAAAACCGTATTTACACATCAATTAAAAACACAACTCCAATTCCTCCTCCACAGTAACAGAACACAACAGCATCTGAATACCCCATATACTCATAAACAGATCAATATTGTTGACCAGTTTATAATAAGCAAACTCAATTCTTAGTCTTGCTGCCAACATTCCCTCCAGCATTCCCACCACATCCACAGACCCCTGTCCCCGAATACTGTTCTTTCGGGTCTTCCATATGGCTAATTTTGCTGCCCCTAACACAAAATTAAGCAACACAACTACAGCTTTCTGACTAAACCTGTACTTTGGCCCAAATATATACAGTTGGGAAGAGAAAACCTCTCCCAGAGCTGAGAACCAATTAGTGATCAGGTCAGTCATCCCGACCAACCTGGGACACTGTAAAAACAGATGTGCCAGAGTTTCAGACTGAGCACAGAATGGACACCCCTCCCCAACAGTAGGATCCAGGTGTACCAGATACATGTTGGTGGCTATGGCTCCATGTATTATCCTCCATTGGAGGTCAGCTGTCCTCTTATCAATAGGCAGTTTGTATAGTGTTCGCCAACAGCCTTTTGGGGAGGCACCTGGACCAAGCACACCCGCCCACCTCGTCGATTTTACCCCTTCCAGGGAAGAGGCATGGGACACCTTTACACATATTCTGTACATGGCCTTCTTTCCCACCTCCTTGAACTCCCCCAGCTCCGGGGTATCGAAGGAAAGCAGCATCCCCACGTCCTCCTCGAATGCCCCCCGCCGCAGCACTAACAATCAGTGCAGGGAACACATAATCCAGACCCTCCTTCCACCGATCAGAATTGGAAGTGTCAGACACATACTGCAGATGAAGTACTGGCAAGGAATCACAGACCTCAGCGACGACCTTCCTCAGTAGGCGAGACGATCGGATCCCCGCTCTTTCTCCCAGCTCCTCCAACGACCTATTCCTGTTCCACATCAGATGACCCAGCTTAGTACACCCCACGCCTAACAGGCATGAACGTAGGCTAGCTGAACCCAGAACACGGGACTGGATGGCAGTGTTGTGAAAAAGAGGCTCTTCAAAAAGCCACATCCCTGGTGGCGTGCAGGCCTTACGGGACTTGACCAGAACTCTCCAAGCCTGCATAACAGACTCATAAAATGGAGTCAGGCCAGGCAACTCACCCCCCTCCAGTTTTAAGAGGAAAAGGTGCTTGTCTAAGCCCAAACAGCCCGCTCTCCTCATCAATGCGTAGGCTGTGTCAACCCAGCTAGAACCGTCACTGTACAACAGTCTCTGGGCTGCTTGAACCTCGTGCAGTGGCAGGTACAGGGCTGCAGCTTTAATCCAATGTTGTCCAGACCAGAAGAAGTTGACAAGGGTCCTCTGAAGCTCTTGTATCAGACCCTTTGGTGGCTGTAAAATCATTAGTCTGTGCCACAGGGTAGAGGCAGCTAGGTTATTAGCTACCAGTACCCTTCCCCTATAAGACAGCTGGGGCAGCACCCATTTCCATCTTGACAGTCTGGCACACACTTTCTCCACTACACCCTCCCAGTTCTTTTTCTGAAAGACATCGGAGCCTAGAAAAACCCCCAAAGTCTTCATCCCATCTCTGCCCCACTGAAGCCCCCCTGGTAACCGTGGAGCGGACCCCATCTGAAGCTGGCCTGCCCACAGCGCTTCACTCTTTCCCCAATTGACTCTAGCTGAGGAGGCCCCCCCATACACCTTTAAGGCGTCTGAGAGAACCTTAACATCCTCATCCCCTGTAATAAAAACTGTCACGTCATCTGCATACGCAGACAGTGCTATCGTGGGACCCTTCATTACACCTGGCACAGAGAAACCAGTAAGCTTCGCTCTTAAAAAACAAAGCATTGGTTCAATCGCCAGACTGTATAACTGCCCTGAAATTGGGCATCCCTGCCTGATGCCCCTTTGGACAGGGATGGGACAACTCAAACCACCCCCACCTTCACCATACACGAGGCCCCAGCATACAGTAACTTCATCCAAGACAAAAAACATCCCCAAACCCAAAGGCTTTCATTGTTTTAAACAAGTACTGGTGGTCCACACGATCAAAAGCCTTCTCCTGATCCAAAGAAAGTAAACCCACATTTACATCAGACAGTTTACAAATGTCCAAAACATCTCTTATTAGAAACAAGTTGTCAACAATAGAGCGATCAGGTACACAGTAGGACTGGTCCTTGTGGACCAACAATCCCAGATACTCTTTCAACCTGTTTGAGAGACATTTAGAAACAATTTTATATTCTGCACACAGCAAAGCAACAGGTCTCCAATTTTTTATGAGAGCCAAATCCCCCTTTTTTGGCAACAGTGAAAGTACCGCACGTTGACAAGATACAGGAAGAGAGCCCTCATGAAAAGATTCACACACCACTTCATAAAAATCCTCCCCAATAGACCCCCAAAAGTGCTTGTAAAACTCAGATGGTAAACCATCAATGCCAGGGGCTCGGCCTGTTGAGAGCTGCATAACTGCTGTGGAAAGCTCTTGCAGTGTAATGTCAGAGTCCAATGCGACTCTTTGCTCAGGTCCCAATTGAGGAAGACCGTGTAACAACTGTTCAGTACACAGAGAGTCACAATCCTCCGCCTTATAGAGGGCAGAATAGAAATCCACGGCATGTTGACGCATTTCACTGTCATCCGTGGTCACCTTCCCATCAGGGAGACGAAGGCAGACCATCTGTTTACGTTGCAATGTCGACTGTCCTAGGTTAAAAAAAAAAGCACTAGGAGCATCCATATCCTTGAGGGAAGCGAAACGAGACCTAATCAAGGCACCCTTCACTCTTTCATGCAGAAACGACCTCAATTCATGTTTCTTGTCCTGTAAGTTCATGACTAGTCCGGGGGTCATTCTGAGTGAGCAACTTCAATTCAATAGATTTAATGTTCTGCTCAAGGGCCCTGATAGTCTCTTTAACTTCAATTCGAGACAGAGCAGTATACTGTTGACAAAATAATCGTATTTGGGCCTTCCCAACCTCCCACCATTGTCTCAAGGACTCAAAATTCCCTTTTGTAACCCTCCATTTTTCCCAAAACAACAAAAACCTTTCACAAAACATGACATCATGTAACAATTTAACATTAAAATACCAATAAGATGATGACCTTCGTGGACAGGACAAGTGAATATCAACAGTGACAATATGGTGATCAGAGAAACCCACAGGAGTGATGTCACACCTTCCAACCCTACTACAGTATTGCTCAGATACATACAACCTGTCTAACCTTGCTGCACTGACATGACCTTCATTAACTTTTAGCCATGTGTACTGCCTAACTTTTGCATTCCTTACTCTCCACACATCAGAAAGCTCAAACTCAGTTAACAGACCAGACAGGCAAGTGGCTGACCGCAGGTGAGGTTCTTCAGCGGTGCGATCAACAGTAAAATCCACTGTACAGTTCCAGTCCCCCCCTAAAACCATACACCCCTCTTGGTCACACTGTCTTAAGGTTTCCTTTATTTTATCAAAACCAACAATACGCTCTGTACCCTCATTAGGAGCATAAACATAAAAAAATAAATAAAAAAAACCCATAACATCCACCTTGACCAATAAAACCCGACCCTTGACAATCTCTGTTGTAGATACCACAGTCACCCCTAAGCCTGAAGAAAACAAGATTGCCACCCCAGCACTGAAATTAGTACCATGACTGAGTATATGCTGCCCCTCCCACCACATACCCCAGTCAGCCGCATTTTCCTCATCACTATGTGTCTCCTGTAGGAAAACTACATTAAGCCTTTTCTGTTTTATTACTTCTAATACCCAAGCCCTCTTATTCCTGTCCCTTCCTCCATTAATGTTGAGAGAACCTACCCTTAGTACCTCCATATAGAAAAGAAAAAGGAAAAGCAGAAGATACCACAGAGAAACCAGACAAAGAGAATAGAACACCCTATGAGGCATAATCATCATCATTATTTAAATTTTCTCTTACCCTGACCACGTTTCCCACCACCCTTTGCTGCTGCAACAGCAGTAACAAATTTCCTCAAGCGAAACCGCTTCTTCTCACTCAACTGGTCTAACCCCACCGTCTTCTGTAACATCACAGCTGACCTCACAAACTTATCAACATCAAAATAATCTGCCAATTTGACAGATTTCCCCAAAGTCTGATCCAGAAACCCTTTTACCTCCTCTAGATCGTAAATTGAGTCCTCACCAGCTGATACCGTATCAAGAGAGATATCCATATCCATATCCTTCTCCTGATCCTCCTCAACTGAGGCCACAGACCACTGACTCCCCTCTACCACATCCCTTTCAACACTCTCCACTTGCACCCCATCACTCGTACCAGGCATCTCCTCCACTACCTGGGAGACTAGCCCCACCTGAACCCCATTACTCGTAGTGGGCATCTCCTCCACTACCTGGGAGACTAGCCCCACCTGAACCCCATTACTCGTAGTGGGCATCTCCCCCCACTACCTGGGAGACTAGCCCCACCTGAACCCCATTACTCGTAGTGGGCATCTCCTCCACTACCTGGGAGACTAGCCCCCCTGTAACCCAGCACTCATAGTGGGCATCTCCTCCACTACCTGGGAGACTAGCCCCCCTGTACCCCAGCACTCATAGTGGGCATCTCCTCCACTACCTGGGAGATGAGCTCCACATGAACCCTCTCCTGTAACCCATTACTTGTAGTGGGCATCGCCTCCACTACCTGGGAGATTAGCTCCACATGTACCCCCCTCCTGTACCACAGCACTCGTACTGGGCACCTCCTCACCAGTCTGAGGAAATGGCCCTTCAGATCCATCCTTACCTTCTACAACAAAAAAATCCCCCTGCATAACATTTCCCTCTGGTACAAGTTGCACCTCTGTGCCCTCAACACGGACAACTTGTTCCTCAGCAACAGATGCGTGCGGCTGCTCTACCACTGTCAGCCCACCTCTTCCTACATCAGTGGGCCCAGGCGTTACGAGGACCACCTGCGCCCCTCCCTCTGCCTTCTCCCTTTTTGGGCAAGCATGTCGCTTATGACCAACATCCCCACACTCAAAACACCGTTGACTACCTGTACTAGCATAAGCCATATACAATCTATTGTCATACTTGACTTTAAACGATAACTCCAAAGTCTGTTCCGGTGAGTCCAAAAACATAAACACCTGTCGCCGAAACGACATTACCTGTTTCAACGCCGGGTGTTTGCAACCCAATGGGACAACCTTAATTGAACTTGCAAACTTCCCAAAGCGCAATAACTCGCGCTCCAATAGCTCATTTGGAATGAACGGCGGTACATTTGAAATCGTTACCCTTGTTGACGGAGAAAAAAGCGGCGTAACTTGAATAAACATTCCTTTAAGAAGTATGCCATGCTCAACCATACGATCAACAAGGCGCTCTTCTTTAAGAAATACCACCACCGCTTTATTCATCCGTGACGCATAAGCAACATTCTCATATCCTACCTTCTCTCCTACGGCGACCAAAACCTCTTCCACCGTGACAGTAGCTTCAGTAACACACCTAAAGCCGTGCCGAAGTGACAGGGACGGCGTCCCGATTCGGGCCGCCATCCCCACCAAAATCAGGGTAATTTCGACACGAAAAACAATATACTTAATTCTACCGCAACAAAAAAATAGAAATAATAACCTTAATCATGCATAGAAGAAAAAAAGGATATCACCAAGAAAAGGAAAACCCAGGATATCTAACTCTACACAACACTCGCACTTAGCACTCACTCAAACAATTCCCAGCACGCACCAAACACTCCCAGCATGCAGAGAGAGAGAGAGAGAGAGAGAGAGAGAGAGAGAGAGAGAGAGAGAGAGAGAGAGAGAGAGACAGACAGAGAGAGAGATAGAGATAGAGAGGTAGAGAGAAGAGAAGAGAGAGAGAGAGAGAGAGAGAGAGAGAGAGAAAAGAAAGAGACAGAGAGAGAGGGAGAGAGAGAGAGAGACAGAGAGAGAGAGAGAGAGAGAAAGAAAGAAAGAGACAGAGAGAGAGAGACAGAGAGAGAGGGGAGAAGAGAGAGAGACAGAGAGAGAGAAAGAAAGAGACAGAGAGAGAGAGAGACAGAGAGAGAGGGAGAGAGAGAGAGAGAGAGAGAGAGAGAGAGAGAGAGAGAGAAAGAAAGAGACAGAGAGAGAGAGAGAGAGAGAAAGAAAGAGACAGAGAGAGAGAGAGAGAGAGAGAGAGAGGGGGGTGTTGGTGGGTTGTCACCCAGCTGAGTCCTCTCTCCCCTCTCATTCCATATCATTAACCCCACAATGCACTGCTCCCTGCTCTGCTCCGTTCAGCAGCCATGTGGAACTCCACGGGTAACAGAGCACTGTAATGTGCTGTAATGAGCCTCCATTCACAGTCATACCCCTGTGTCCCAAAATGGCACCCTGTTCCCTAATCAGCGCACCACTACTAGCTCATAGGGCTCTGGTGAAAAGTAGTGCACTAAATAGGGAATAGGGTGCCATTTGGGACGTACCCCATATCTCTGCATCTATCTCTGGCTCCATCAGCTCTGCTGCTGCACTGTGGTAAATAATGAACCCATCAGTTTACTGCTGAACCCAATGATACATCCCTCTGAACAGACTGTTCTGTGGTGGGGGGGGGGGTTCAATAACATAAGGTTGAACCCATCAGTTACTGCTGAACCCAATGACACTAACCTACACACACCACATGCGCCGAATACAACAGGTGCAGACATTACAGTGAAATGCTTACTTACAAGCCCTTAACCAACAGTGCATTTATTTTTAATAAAAAAGTAAAATAAAAACAACAACAAAAAAAGTGTTGAGAAAAAAAGAGCAGAAGTAAAATAAAATAACAGTAGGGAGGCTATATATATACAGGGGGGGTACCGGTGCAGAGTCAATCTGCGGGGGGCACCGGCTAGTTGAGGTAGTTGAGGTAATATGTACATGAACAGACTGTTCTGTAACATAAGGTTGAACCCATCAGTTTTCTGTTAGCTATTTAGCAGTCTTACCACCTGGGGGCGGCCCGTCAGGAAGTCCAGGATCCAGTTGCAGAGGGAGATGTTTAGTCCCAGGGTCCTTAGCT
>NW_025533905.1:315000-327500 GCF_020615455.1 Coregonus clupeaformis | reverse complement strand
TACATTTGGCAGGAGGTTAGGAAGTGCAGCTCAGTTTCCACCTCATTTTGTGGGCAGTGTGCACATAGCCTGTCTTCTCTTGAGAGCCAGGTCTGCCTACGGCGGCCTTTCTCAATAGCAAGGCTATGCTCACTGAGTCTGTACAAAGTCAAAGCTTTCCTTAAGTTTGGGTCAGGTATTCTGCCACTGTGTACTCTCTGTTTAGGGCCAAATAGCATTCTAGTTTGCTCTGTTATTTTGTTCTTTCCAATGTGTCAAGTAATTATCTTTTTGTTTTCTCATGATTTGGTTGGGTCTAATTGTGTTGCTGTCCTGGTGCTCTGTGGTGTCTGTTTGTGTTTGTGAACAGAGCCCCAGGACCAGCTTGCTTAGGGGACTTTTCTCCAAGTTCATCTCTCTGTAGGTGATGGCTTTCTTATGGAAGGTTTGGGAATCGCTTCTCTCTCTCGCTCTCTTGCTCTCTTCTCTCTCTCTCTCTCTCTCTCTCTCTCTCTCTCTCTCTCTCTCTCTCCCTCTCTCTCTCTCTCTCTCTCTCTCTCCTGCAGTCAAGCTAAACCAGATAAAGCATCTGCTGAACATAAATCTGCTTTGTTATGTCAGAAATATAATTATTAGAAATACAATCATATTATCATTATGAGTTCAGTTTTAGATAAGCTACCCAGGAAAGGTTTAAAGTTAGCTCATATAAATACATGTAGCCTCAGAAAACATTTTATATTGAAAAGACAGGAATGTCTATGGGGGAGGTGTTGCTGTATATATTCAGAGCCATGTTCCTGTAAAGTTCATGACAAATGAAGTAGAAGTTCACCTGCCTCATCTGAAGCCTCTTCTTTTAGGATGCTGCTATAGACCACCAAGTGTAGACTGCCACTATCTGGAGAATATGATCTGCTATAGGACACCAAGTGTAGACTGTCACTATCTGGAGAATATGATCTGCTATAGGACACCAAGTGTAGACTGCCACTATCTGGAGAATATGATCTGCTATAGGACACCAAGTGTAGACTGGTACTATCTGGAGAATATGATCTGCTATAGGACACCAAGTGTAGACTGTGACTATCTGGAGAATATGATCTGCTATAGGACACCAAGTGTAGACTGTGACTATCTGGAGAATATGATCTGCTATAGGACACCAAGTGTAGACTGTCACTATCTGGAGAATATGATCTGCTATAGGACACCAAGTGTAGACTGCCACTATCTGGAGAATATGATCTGCTATAGGACACCAAGTGTAGACTGGTACTATCTGGAGAATATGATCTGCTATAGGACACCAAGTGTAGACTGGTACTATCTGGAGAATATGATCTGCTATAGACCACCAAGTGTAGACTGTCACTATCTGGAGAATATGATCTGCTATAGGACACCAAGTGTAGACTGGTACTATCTGGAGAATATGATCTGCTATAGACCACCAAGTGTAGACTGTCACTATCTGGAGAATATGATCTGCTATAGGACACCAAGTGTAGACTGGTACTATCTGGAGAATATGATCTGCTATAGACCACCAAGTGTAGACTGTCACTATCTGGAGAATATGATCTGCTATAGACCACCAAGTGTAGACTGTCACTATCTGGAGAATATGATCTGCTATAGGACACCAAGTGTAGACTGCCACTATCTGGAGAATATGTCTTGCTATAGGACACCAAGTGTAGACTGTCACTATCTGGAGAATATGATCTGCTATAGGACACCAAGTGTAGACTGCCACTATCTGGAGAATATGATCTGCTATAGGACACCAAGTGTAGACTGGTACTATCTGGAGAATATGATCTGCTATAGGACACCAAGTGTAGACTGGTACTATCTGGAGAATATGATCTGCTATAGACCACCAAGTGTAGACTATCACTATCTGGAGAATATGATCTGCTATAGGACACCAAGTGTAGACTGGTACTATCTGGAGAATATGATCTGCTATAGACCACCAAGTGTAGACTGTCACTATCTGGAGAATATGATCTGCTATAGGACACCAAGTGTAGACTGGTACTATCTGGAGAATATGATCTGCTATAGACCACCAAGTGTAGACTGTCACTATCTGGAGAATATGATCTGCTATAGGACACCAAGTGTAGACTGGTACTATCTGGAGAATATGATCTGCTATAGACCACCAAGTGTAGACTGTCACTATCTGGAGAATATGATCTGCTATAGGACACCAAGTGTAGACTGGTACTATCTGGAGAATATGATCTGCTATAGACCACCAAGTGTAGACTGTCACTATCTGGAGAATATGATCTGCTATAGGACACCAAGTGTAGACTGGTACTATCTGGAGAATATGATCTGCTATAGACCACCAAGTGTAGACTGTCACTATCTGGAGAATATGATCTGCTATAGGACACCAAGTGTAGACTGGTACTATCTGGAGAATATGATCTGCTATAGACCACCAAGTGTAGACTGTCACTATCTGGAGAATATGATCTGCTATAGGACACCAAGTGTAGACTGCCACTATCTGGAGAATATGATCTGTTATAGACCACCAAGTGGAGACTGGCACTATCTGGAGAATATGATCTGCTATAGGACACCAAGTGTAGACTGCCACTATCTGGAGAATATGATCTGTTATAGACCACCAAGTGGAGACTGGCACTATCTGGAGAATATGATCTGCTATAGACCACCAAGTGTAGACTGGGACTATCTGGAGAATATGATCTGCTATAGGACACCAAGTGTAGACTGTCACTATCTGGAGAATATGATCTGCTATAGGACACCAAGTGTAGACTGTCACTATCTGGAGAATATGATCTGCTATAGGACACCAAGTTTGGAGACTGTCACTATCTGGAGAATATGTCTTGCTATAGGACACCAAGTGTAGACTGTCACTATCTGGAGAATATGATCTGCTATAGGACACCAAGTTTAGACTGGCACTATCTGGAGAATATGATCTGCTATAGGACACCAAGTGTAGACTGTCACTATCTGGAGAATATGATCTGCTATAGGACACCAAGTGTAGACTGTCACTATCTGGAGAATATGATCTGCTATAGGACACCAAGTGTAGACTGGTACTATCTGGAGAATATGATCTGCTATAGACCACCAAGTGTAGACTGTCACTATCTGGAGAATATGATCTGCTATAGGACACCAAGTGTAGACTGTCACTATCTGGAGAATATGATCTGCTATAGGACACCAAGTGTAGACTGTCACTATCTGGAGAATATGATCTGCTATAGACCACCAAGTGTAGACTGTCACTATCTGGAGAATATGATCTGCTATAGGACACCAAGTGTAGACTGTCACTATCTGGAGAATATGATCTGCTATAGGACACCAAGTGTAGACTGCCACTATCTGGAGAATATGATCTGCTATAGGACACCAAGTGTAGACTGCCACTATCTGGAGAATATGATCTGCTATAGGACACCAAGTGGAGACTGTCACTATCTGGAGAATATGATCTGCTATAGACCACCAAGTGTAGACCGTCACTATCTGGAGAATATGATCTGCTATAGGACACCAAGTGTAGACTGTCACTATCTGGAGAATATGATCTGCTATAGACCACCAAGTGTAGACTGTCACTATCTGGAGAATATGATCTGCTATAGGACACCAAGTGTAGACTGTCACTATCTGGAGAATATGATCTGCTATAGGACACCAAGTGTAGACTGTCACTATCTGGAGAATATGATCTGCTATAGGACACCAAGTGTAGACTGTCACTATCTGGAGAATATGATCTGCTATAGACCACCAAGTGTAGACTGTCACTATCTGGAGAATATGATCTGCTATAGGACACCAAGTGTAGACTGTCACTATCTGGAGAATATGATCTGCTATAGGACACCAAGTGTAGACTGCCACTATCTGGAGAATATGATCTGCTATAGGACACCAAGTGTAGACTGCCACTATCTGGAGAATATGATCTGCTATAGGACACCAAGTGGAGACTGTCACTATCTGGAGAATATGATCTGCTATAGACCACCAAGTGTAGACCGTCACTATCTGGAGAATATGATCTGCTATAGGACACCAAGTGTAGACTGTCACTATCTGGAGAATATGATCTGCTATAGACCACCAAGTGTAGACTGTCACTATCTGGAGAATATGATCTGCTATAGGACACCAAGTGTAGACTGTCACTATCTGGAGAATATGATCTGCTATAGGACACCAAGTGTAGACTGCCACTATCTGGAGAATATGATCTGCTATAGGACACCAAGTGTAGACTGCCACTATCTGGAGAATATGATCTGCTATAGGACACCAAGTGGAGACTGTCACTATCTGGAGAATATGATCTGCTATAGACCACCAAGTGTAGACCGTCACTATCTGGAGAATATGATCTGCTATAGGACACCAAGTGTAGACTGTTAGTATCTGGAGAATATGATCTGCTATAGACCACCAAGTGTAGACTGTCACTATCTGGAGAATATGATCTGCCATAGACCACCAAGTGTAGACTGGGACTATCTGGAGGATATGATCTGCTATAGGACACCAAATTTAGACTGTCACTATCTGGAGAATATGATCTGCTATAGGACACCAAGTGTAGACTGTCACTATCTGGAGAATATGATCTGCTATAGGACACCAAGTGTAGACTGCCACTATCTGGAGAATATGATCTGCTATAGGACACCAAGTGTAGACTGGCACTATCTGGAGAATATGATCTGCTATAGACCACCAAGTGTAGACTGTTAGTATCTGGAGAATATGATCTGCTATAGGACACCAAGTGTAGACTGGGACTATCTGGAGAATATGATCTGCTATAGGACACCAAGTGTAGACTGGGACTATCTGGAGAATATGATCTGCTATAGACCACCAAGTGTAGACTGTAACTATCTGGAGAATATGATCTGCTATAGACCACCAAGTGTAGACTGGGACTATCTGGAGAATATGATCTGTTATAGACCACCAAGTGTAGACTGTCACTATCTGGAGAATATGATCTGCTATAGGACACCAAGTGTAGACTGTCACTATCTGGAGAATATGATCTGCTATAGACCACCAAGTGTAGACTGTTACTATCTGGAGAATATGATCTGCTATAGGACACCAAGTGTAGACTGTCACTATCTGGAGAATATGATCTGCTATAGACCACCAAGTGTAGACTGGTCACTATCTGGAGAATATGATCTGCTATAGACCACCAAGTGTAGACTGTTACTATCTGGAGAATATGATCTGCTATAGACCACCAAGTGTAGACTGGTCACTATCTGGAGAATATGATCTGCTATAGACCACCAAGTGTAGACTGGTCACTATCTGGAGAATATGATCTGCTATAGACCACCAAGTGTAGACTGTTACTATCTGGAGAATATGATCTGCTATAGACCACCAAGTGTAGACTGGTCACTATCTGGAGAATATGATCTGCTATAGACCACCAAGTGTAGACTGTTACTATCTGGAGAATATGATCTGCTATAGGACACCAAGTGTAGACCTTTCACTATCTGGAGAATATGTCCTGCTATAGGACACCAAGTGTAGACTGGCACTATCTGGAGAATATGATCTGTTATAGACCACCAAGTGTAGACTGTCACAATCTGGAGAATATGATCTGCTATAGGACACCAAGTGTAGACTGGGACTATCTGGAGAATATGATCTGCTATAGGACACCAAGTGTAGACTGGTACTATCTGGAGAATATGATCTGCTATAGACCACCAAGTGTAGACTGTCACTATCTGGAGAATATGATCTGCTATAGGACACCAAGTGTAGACCGTCACTATCTGGAGAATATGATCTGCTATAGACCACCAAGTGTAGACTGGCACTATCTGGATAATATGATCTGCTATAGACCACCAAGTGTAGACTGGGACTATCTGGAGAATATGATCTGCTATAGGACACCAAGTGTAGACTGGCACTATCTGGAGAATATGATCTGCTATAGACCACCAAGTGTAGACTGCCACTATCTGGAGAATATGATCTGCTATACACCACCAAGTGTAGACTGTCACTATCTGGAGAATATGATCTGCTATAGGACACCAAGTGTAGACTGTTACTATCTGGAGAATATGATCTGCTATAGACCACCAAGTGTAGACTGGGACTATCTGGAGAATATGATCTGCTATAGGACACCAAGTGTAGACTGGCACTATCTGGAGAATATGATCTGCTATAGACCACCAAGTGTAGACTGGCACTATCTGGAGAATATGATCTGCTATAGACCACCAAGTGGAGACTGGCACTATCTGGAGAATATGATCTGCTATAGGACACCAAGTGTAGACTGTCACTATCTGGAGAATATGATCTGCTATAGGACACCAAGTGTAGACTGTCACTATCTGGAGAATATGATCTGCTATAGGACACCAAGTGTAGACTGTCACTATCTGGAGAATATGATCTGCTATAGGACACCAAGTGTAGACTGTCACTATCTGGAGAATATGATCTGCTATAGGACACCAAGTGTAGACCGTCACTATCTGGAGAATATGATCTGCTATAGGCCACCAAGTGTAGACTGTCACTATCTGGAGAATATGATCTGCTATAGGACACCAAGTGTAGACTGTTAGTATCTGGAGAATATGATCTGCTATAGACCACCAAGTGTAGACTGTTAGTATTTGGAGAATATGATCTGCTATAGGACACCAAGTGTAGACTGGCACTATCTGGAGAATATGATCTGCTATAGACCACCAAGTGTAGACTGTTACTATCTGGAGAATATGATCTGCTATAGGACACCAAGTGTAGACTGTTAGTATCTGGAGAATATGATCTGCTGTAGACCACCAAGTGTAGACTGTCACTATCTGGAGAATATGATCTGCTATAGGACACCAAGTGTAGACTGGCACTATCTGGAGAATATGATCTGCTATAGACCACCAAGTGTAGACTGTTACTATCTGGAGAATATGATCTGCTATAGACCACCAAGTGTAGACTGCCACTATCTGGAGAATATGATCTGCTATACACCACCAAGTGTAGACTGTCACTATCTGGAGAATATGATCTGCTATAGGACACCAAGTGTAGACTGTTACTATCTGGAGAATATGATCTGCTATAGACCACCAAGTGTAGACTGGGACTATCTGGAGAATATGATCTGCTATAGGACACCAAGTGTAGACTGGCACTATCTGGAGAATATGATCTGCTATAGACCACCAAGTGTAGACTGGCACTATCTGGAGAATATGATCTGCTATAGACCACCAAGTGGAGACTGGCACTATCTGGAGAATATGATCTGCTATAGGACACCAAGTGTAGACTGTCACTATCTGGAGAATATGATCTGCTATAGGACACCAAGTGTAGACTGTCACTATCTGGAGAATATGATCTGCTATAGGACACCAAGTGTAGACTGTCACTATCTGGAGAATATGATCTGCTATAGGACACCAAGTGTAGACTGTCACTATCTGGAGAATATGATCTGCTATAGGACACCAAGTGTAGACCGTCACTATCTGGAGAATATGATCTGCTATAGGCCACCAAGTGTAGACTGTCACTATCTGGAGAATATGATCTGCTATAGGACACCAAGTGTAGACTGTTAGTATCTGGAGAATATGATCTGCTATAGACCACCAAGTGTAGACTGTTAGTATCTGGAGAATATGATCTGCTATAGGACACCAAGTGTAGACTGGCACTATCTGGAGAATATGATCTGCTATAGACCACCAAGTGTAGACTGTTACTATCTGGAGAATATGATCTGCTATAGGACACCAAGTGTAGACTGTTAGTATCTGGAGAATATGATCTGCTGTAGACCACCAAGTGTAGACTGTCACTATCTGGAGAATATGATCTGCTATAGGACACCAAGTGTAGACTGGCACTATCTGGAGAATATGATCTGCTATAGACCACCAAGTGTAGACTGTTACTATCTGGAGAATATGATCTGCTATAGACCACCAAGTGTAGACTGGGACTATCTGGAGAATATGATCTGCTATAGGACACCAAGTGTAGACTGTCACTATCTGGAGAATATGATCTGCTATAGACCACCAAGTGTAGACTGGCACTATCTGGAGAATATGATCTGCTATAGGACACCAAGTGTAGACTGTTAGTATCTGGAGAATATGATCTGCTATAGGACACCAAGTGTAAACTGTCACTATCTGGAGAATATGATCTGCTATAGGACACCAAGTGTAGACTGTTAGTATCTGGAGAATATGATCTGCTATAGACCACCAAGTGTAGACTGTTACTATCTGGAGAATATGATCTGCTATAGGACACCAAGTGTAGACTGTGACTATCTGGAGAATATGATCTGCTGTAGGACACCAAGTGTAGACTGTCACTATCTGGAGAATATGATCTGCTATAGGACACCAAGTGTAGACTGGCACTATCTGGAGAATATGATCTGCTATAGGACACCAAGTGTAGACTGTCACTATCTGGAGAATATGATCTGCTATAGACCACCAAGTGTAGACTGTCACTATCTGGAGAATATGATCTGCTATAGGACACCAAGTGTAGACTGGTACTATCTGGAGAATATGATCTGCTATAGACCACCAAGTGTAGACTGTCACTATCAGGAGAATATGATCTGCTATAGACCACCAAGTGTAGACTGTCACTATCTGGAGAATATGATCTGCTATAGGACACCAAGTGTAGACTGTCACTATCTGGAGAATATGATCTGCTATAGACCACCAAGTGGAGACTGGCACTATCTGGAGAATATGATCTGCTATAGACCACCAAGTGTAGACTGGTCACTATCTGGAGAATATGATCTGCTATAAACCACCAAGTGTAGACTGTCACTATCTGGAGAATATGATCTGCTATAGACCACCAAGTGTATACTGTCACTATCTGGAGAATATGATCTGCTATAGGACACCAAGTGTAGACTGGCACTATCTGGAGAATATGATCTGCTATAGACCACCAAGTGGAGACTGGCACTATCTGGAGAATATGATCTGCTATAGACCACCAAGTGTAGACTGGTCACTATCTGGAGAATATGATCTGCTATAAACCACCAAGTGTAGACTGTCACTATCTGGAGAATATGATCTGCTATAGACCACCAAGTGTATACTGTCACTATCTGGAGAATATGATCTGCTATAGGACACCAAGTGTAGACTGGCACTATCTGGAGAATATGATCTGCTATAGACCACCAAGTGTAGACTGGTCACTATCTGGAGAATATGATCTGCTATAGGACACCAAGTGTAGACTGGCACTATCTGGAGAATATGATCTGCTATAGGACACCAAGTGTAGACTGTCACTATCTGGAGAATATGATCTGCTATAGACCACCAAGTGTAGACTGTCACTATCTGGAGAATATGATCTGCTATAGACCACCAAGTGTAGACTGTCACTATCTGGAGAATATGATCTGCTATAGACCACCAAGTGTAGACTGTCACTATCTGGAGAATATGATCTGCTATAGACCACCAAGTGTAGACTGTCACTATCTGGAGAATATGATCTGCTATAGACCACCAAGTGTAGACCGTCACTATCTGGAGAATATGATCTGCTATAGACCACCAAGTGTAGACCGTCACTATCTGGAGAATATGATCTGCTATAGGACACCAAGTGTAGACTGGTACTATCTGGAGAATATGATATGCTATAGGACACCAAGTGTAGACCGTCAATATCTGGAGAATATGATCTGCTGTAGACCACCAAGTGTAGACTGTCACTATCTGGAGAATATGATCTGCTATAGGACACCAAGTGTAGACTGTTAGTATCTGGAGAATATGATCTGCTATAGACCACCAAGTGTAGACTGTTACTATCTGGAGAATATGATCTGCTATAGGACACCAAGTGTAGACTGTGACTATCTGGAGAATATGATCTGCTGTAGGACACCAAGTGTAGACTGTCACTATCTGGAGAATATGATCTGCTATAGGACACCAAGTGTAGACTGGCACTATCTGGAGAATATGATCTGCTATAGGACACCAAGTGTAGACTGTCACTATCTGGAGAATATGATCTGCTATAGACCACCAAGTGTAGACTGTCACTATCTGGAGAATATGATCTGCTATAGGACACCAAGTGTAGACTGGCACTATCTGGAGAATATGATCTGCTATAGGACACCAAGTGTAGACTGTCACTATCTGGAGAATATGATCTGCTATAGACCACCAAGTGTAGACTGTCACTATCTGGAGAATATGATCTGCTATAGACCACCAAGTGTAGACTGTCACTATCTGGAGAATATGATCTGCTATAGGACACCAAGTGTAGACTGTCACTATCTGGAGAATATGATCTGCTATAGACCACCAAGTGTAGACTGGCACTATCTGGAGAATATGATCTGCTATAGACCACCAAGTGTAGACTGGTCACTATCTGGAGAATATGATCTGCTATAGACCACCAAGTGTAGACTGTCACTATCTGGAGAATATGATCTGCTATAGACCACCAAGTGTATACTGTCACTATCTGGAGAATATGATCTGCTATAGGACACCAAGTGTAGACTGGCACTATCTGGAGAATATGATCTGCTATAGACCACCAAGTGGAGACTGCCACTATCTGGAGAATATGATCTGCTATAGACCACCAAGTGTAGACTGGTCACTATCTGGAGAATATGATCTGCTATAGGACACCAAGTGTAGACTGGCACTATCTGGAGAATATGATCTGCTATAGGACACCAAGTGTAGACTGTCACTATCTGGAGAATATGATCTGCTATAGACCACCAAGTGTAGACTGTCACTATCTGGAGAATATGATCTGCTATAGACCACCAAGTGTAGACTGTCACTATCTGGAGAATATGATCTGCTATAGACCACCAAGTGTAGACTGTCACTATCTGGAGAATATGATCTGCTATAGACCACCAAGTGTAGACTGTCACTATCTGGAGAATATGATCTGCTATAGACCACCAAGTGTAGACCGTCACTATCTGGAGAATATGATCTGCTATAGACCACCAAGTGTAGACCGTCACTATCTGGAGAATATGATCTGCTATAGGACACCAAGTGTAGACTGGTACTATGTGGAGAATATGATATGCTATAGGACACCAAGTGTAGACCGTCACTATCTGGAGAATATGATCTGCTGTAGACCACCAAGTGTAGACTGTCACTATCTGGAGAATATGATCTGCTATAGGACACCAAGTGTAGACTGTCACTATCTGGAGAATATGATCTGCTATAGGACACCAAGTGTAGACTGTCACTATCTGGAGAATATGATATGCTATAGACCACCAAGTGTAGACTGGTACTATCTGGAGAATATGATCTGCTATAGGACACCAAGTGTAGACTGGGACTATCTGGAGAATATGATATGCTATAGACCACCAAGTGTAGACTGGTACTATCTGGATAATATGATCTGCTATAGGACACCAAGTGTAGACTGTCACTATCTGGAGAATATGATCTGCTATAGACCACCAAGTGTAGACTGTCACTATCTGGAGAATATGATCTGCTATAGGACACCAAGTGTAGACTGTCACTATCTGGAGAATATGATCTGCTATAGACCACCAAGTGGAGACTGGCACTATCTGGAGAATATGATCTGCTATAGGACACCAAGTGTAGACTGTTAGTATCTGGAGAATATGATCTGCTATAGACCACCAAGTGTAGACTGTTAGTATCTGGAGAATATGATCTGCTATAGACCACCAAGTGTAGACTGTTACTATCTGGAGAATATGATCTGCTATAGGACACCAAGTGTAGACTGGCACTATCTGGAGAATATGATCTGCTATAGACCACCAAGTGGAGACTGGCACTATCTGGAGAATATGATCTGCTATAGGACACCAAGTGTAGACTGGCACTATCTGGAGAATATGATCTGCTATAGACCACCAAGTGTAGACTGGCACTATCTGGAGAATATGATCTGCTATAGACCACCAAGTGTAGACTGTCTCTATCTGGAGAATATGATCTGCTATAGACCACCAAGTGTAGACTGTCACTATCTGGAGAATATGATCTGCTATAGGACACCAAGTGTAGACTGTCTCTATCTGGAGAATATGATCTGCTATAGACCACCAAGTGTAGACCGTCACTATCTGGAGAATATGATCTGCTATAGACCACCAAGTGTAGACTGGCACTATCTGGAGAATATGATCTGCTATAGGACACCAAGTGTAGACTGTCACTATCTGGAGAATATGATCTGTTATAGACCACCAAGTGTAGACTGCCACTATCTGGAGAATATGATCTGCTATAGACCACCAAGTGTATCTGGAGATATCTGTTTGTTTTGTTTTGGATATCTGTTTGTTTTGAGATATATATTGCTGTTTAAAGGTGACTGAGAGTGTTTGTCAGACCATGAGACAT